>NW_025335268.1:32284754-32554304 GCF_004798865.1 Varanus komodoensis | reverse complement strand
ATCATGCAGAGCGTATTTTTTTAACGTAGATTTTGGCAGAAGCAACTGGTTTTACTGTGTGCCTCTATTTTGGCCTGCTGCCCTCCTTTCCGAATAGGTGCCTTTACCCAGTAATATAACAAAATAATCCAAGATAAAAAAATTCTCAGACTCTAGAATGGTAAATGCTGGAAGAAAAATTAATTGCATTGACTTATGAATAAAGATTTGAATACAATATACAGAGGTCTGCCATATTACAGTATTTAAAATATGAAATCAGTACTGATTTTATACAATGGGAAAACTGTCTAAAACTCTTGTAGCAATTCAAATTCAAATGCGTTTAGATCTTCAGTTAAAGAAACCTTACTGAGCTCATGTAATTTAGATATTGTGTACTGACAAGAATACAGAGGCGGTAATATATAGGTCTATATGTTATTTTGTGATAGAAGAACGATGAACTAATTTCTGAATACTGCCTTGAAACAAAGGGTTACTGAGGAGTTATTCCAAGAATGCCTACCGGGTTACAGAAAAATAGTGCCATTGCATAGACAAAATGGTAAGAAGGAATACTGTATGTATACATATTCAACTTATTCTTTGACTCGACATAGCTCTCTATATTCAAACCTTTCAAATTGTCCAGGACCATTAGTTGGTTCCTCCTGCAACCTGAGGAGGACTGGATTTAAATTCTTGCTCATCAGTGAAGTTCTCTGAAACCTTGGGAAAGTTACTTTCTCTTGGTCAAATCTACCTCGCAGGGTTGCTCTGAAGAGTTGCTCTGAAGATAAGCAAATGACTCCATGTATGGTACCCCACACTCCAAATATGTTTATGACTCTTAAGTAAGTGACTATCACCATTGGGATGATCTGCTCAAGCTGTGCTGATGGTGGATTTATATACACAATTCAATATTTGATGTTCCAATCCAATGCTTGTGAAAATCCAGAACTTCCATATTTACTCCAAGTTGGAGTACATAAAATATCTCTGAAAGGGCCCCCCAAAACAGTCTTCAGATTGGTTCTTACAAGTACTGTGTCACGGAGTACCTCTGCAGCCATCTGTCTGTAGATATAGTCTAAAATAGCATCGATCTTTCCTGCACACCAACAATCACTCACGTTCCATTTGTTGCACACTTTAATTCTCAAATATTATTGGCAGTGCTGCTGTCTTGCACGTTAAGGTACATCCAATGTTGTGCATCTGATGCTCTTTTCGTATATATAGTGGGTGGGATCGAGGCTTGCATGCAGCAGAGTTCTATTTGTGCTGGAGGAATAGGGAGTTAGGCCATTTCTGTTGACCCATCTGCAGTATCTAGTGCTACCTGAAAATATGCTGTGGAGGGCTGAGAAGCCCTATGGAGTGGCAGAAGAGTTTCCATGGAGGGGTGCAAGAAAGCAGGGAAATTGGCAAGAATCTTTTCTTTCGCCAGTGGGGAGCCTCCACTGGATTTATTCCCTTTTGTGCATGGAACAAATCCTTCTACTTGTAGAAAGAATACTTTGGATTCGACCCAATGGCATTCGTAAGTATGAATATCTGACTGGGATGGTGTAAATTGGTAACTTGCAATGGCAGGGATTGGACCCAATGACCTTCTTGGCCCCTTTTAACTCTACTATTCTATGATTCTATGTTATACATAACCCTGTCCATTTTTTCCCCCCTACAATGGCTGGGATCCTAAGACATGGGAAAATACATGCACCCTTGTCTGAACAGCTGTCCCTTATAATGCTGCTTTTGAATCTTGCCTCAGTTTAAACAGAAGTTTAAACTGTGGCATAAACTTATTGGCTACGAATTGGCAAAACAAACCTGAGGGTGCAATCCTATTCCTGTTTAAACAAAAAAAGTCCTACAAAATGCCGCATTCCTCAGCCAGTATAGCAGGCTGGCAAATGCTGGAACCTGTGAGACTTCTGTCAATATGATCATGCACAGGATGCCACTCTAAATCTTTCTTTGGCTGATGACTATGACTGTACAATTATCTGGATACTGTCCCATCAGGAAATGGGAAACATTTTGCTCAAGAGTGTTTGGTCACTGAAATATCCTCAGAATGACTTCAAAAGTCATGAAGGAGAAGCTATCATAAGTCTGTAATATGACAGAGAAATAACAAAAGAAGTACTGATGAGAATTAAGTTCTTTAGATAGATGTTTGACAATTGATAGCAGAATGGGTTAGTTCTGTGGCTTCCCTCTGCCAGGAAGAGACTCTGAACCACTCCTACAAGTGGGAAAGGGGAAGAGGCAGCAGTTCATTGAATCCACCTCCTTGCTGCCCCCAGCACCACCTCCCACACTGTTCTAGAAGGTTCCCAACCCCGAGCAAGTTTTGGGAGACATGAAAGACCGCAGGATGAGTGGTTTGTATCAACTCTGCCCCAGTTCTGCCAGTGAAAATGCCTCACTACAATGGAAGAAGTACTTCTCTCTGCAGAGAAGACTCTGCAATTAAGCCATAGCCTTCTCAAATTATTATTAAATGGATGGAAAGATTCAACTGAATTGTAGCCTGACTGGTGCTGCCTTTTAACAGGCAGCATGAGGTTACCCTTATGCCTCTTGTGCATGAAACTGGAAAGGATCTGCTATATTGGATGGAAGATACAGGATTGTTTTGTTTTAAAGGCCAGTTTTATAGGAATATGTTCTTTTGTTCTGGCCATGGTACAACACGAATGGAGAGAATACACACTTCTCTATTGTATTTTGGCCACAGTTGTCACAGAATTTTAAAATGTAATCTAATGCTGCTCTCACTTTTCTCAGGAAAAGCAGAGCATGTACAAAACAGAATAAAAGTGTTGCTTTCTCAATTCTGAAAAAAAAAACCAACAACAATTTAATACAAGGCTGGGAAGATCCAAGCTAGTTAACTGTTTGCCAATTTCATTCTGATATCTAGCTATTATGAATATTTTAAACATCTAAATGGGGCCACTGCCAATCCTGGGTGACTTTGAATATATTTTTGTCTCGGTTTAGCTTTTGTGCAAACATTGTGTTTTCAAATTAAATAATCTACTTAAAAGAAAGAAGAATGCCACCATGATGCTAGCTCTATTCCTAAGCATACTTACTTGCAGTTAGTTCAGAATAGAGCAACTGCATTACTAAATGGGGTTGGTAATTGTGGAAAACATTGGACCAGCACTTGAAGAACTTCTCTGGTTCTATGTTTATCCCTAGACAAAACTCATATTGTTGGTACCTACTGATATTGCTTGGGATTCAGGCACCGAGAGAACATTTTCTCCTATATCAATAGTCTGTGCATGGAGTTCTTCTCCCAAGACTTCCATTGGGGTGTATTGGCCATCTTAGACTTGCAGTAAGTAGTTATGGAACCCCACTAGTTCAATTCTGTCTCCTGTTGCCAATACTGATATCTTCTTCGTGTCAAATCAAGTTTTTTCCCCCCACTAGCTTTTAAATCTCTGATGGGCATTAACTTCTGATTAACCTATATAAAGTGTTTCCTTAAATTGTTACATGCTATTTCATTAAATATTGTTGTTTGACTGCCTTTTTGTTTTAAATCACCCTTGAAAAGTTTAATTGAAAGATGGTGTAAAATGTTTTAAATGAATAAACAAAAAAAATTAGGCAGTTCAATATATTCCATTATATTTTGTGAAGTACTCAATCATCAATTGATGAAGACAATGATATATAGGAGTACACATATATATAGTAAAATACTTTTAAAACTATTTTGTAATGCTGTAACTAGATCGATAACCAAATGAAACAAGAAAATTAAAACAATGAAATAAAAATTTGCTTAACAAAACAAAAATGATCTTACAATACACACTGACTTTAAATTGGAAATTTATTGGATGAAAAAAGGAAAAATTATCTATTTCTCATATAACAAAATAGTTTCCACATGTAGTAGCCCATGAAGTAGCAATCATTACTTAAAAAATGAATGCTCGAAGGTGAGGATTTCCTTGGGAGCCTTGGAAGCCTAAGTGAATTGAGTTGCCATTTTGCTCCACATTTGGATATCAGATTTTTTTTCTTTTTTTTAGCTAAGGTGAAAATCAGGTCAGAGCTAGTGGGAAGAATGCTTCAAGAGCATCAGTAGACTTTTGGCAGACAAAATGATCAAATGAAGCCAGACAACGTGCATAGTTTTTTTTAAACCTCATGTGAATTATAATGGTAAAGGAAGAATTCGTTGAGAAGCACTTAAAGGAAGACAGAATATTATAGATCTGAGAGGTGTGTAAAATGGCCATCAAGATCTTTGCAGTTTACTCTTACAACTGTTTAATCAGCTGTTACTATGTCAGCTGGCCAGCTGGGTTTGCAAAGATTCCTAACTGGAGCAATTTTCTTTTTTTAGGGCAAGAAAAGGAAGGAAACTAACATAACAAAGCTGAGAGTCTGGGACACACCCAGAGATATATGATCACGATATCTGGTGCAACGGAGTTGCATGGAGAATTATGTTTCCCTTTTGTTGTTCTTTCAGTGGGAAGGACAGACTAATCCCATGGCAATTTGGGCAGTTGTCTACTGAGAATTTTAAACAAGATCCCTGAATGCATCAAGACCTTCCTGAATAGGGTGGGTTGTGTGCATGAGTAAATGCGGGTGGGATAGCTATATGGAAGTAAAAGAACATCATAAATGAAGTAACAAATAGGTAACCACCTCCTCAGCAATCACAGTAATAAACTCAGGTGCACTCAGATTATTTAATTTGAAGACATTGTCTTCTCAGGATTTTTTTTTCCAAACTGCAACAAAAAAAAAAAGCTATTGAGATATGGTCAAATGGCACAGGATGAGTGTTTCTAAAAAGTAATGTGTGTGTGCAGACTACTTTTTACTACTGTGTAAAAGTTCAACTGAAGGGGGATTGAATACTGCTCTATCTTATCTCTATCTAATGACACCACAAACACTTTTCTCTCAGCCAAGCTCCAGTCCCTAAAGATAACCAGGCTAGCAGGAGAAGGGTGGGGCAGCAGGGAAAAGGAAAGTTCAAGTTCTTTTCATCCATAGACTGTCCTTTCCTGCATTTTAGAAGGTACTGGGACAAGCATTAATAAACAGATGTCGCTATCTCATTATATCTGTTTTGGCCATTAAGTATATAATCACAGTCTTCTGGTAAAACTGTTGCTCTTTGGTTAAATCATGATCCAAAGTTACTAAATCCCACTAAAATCAGATTAGGATTGAGCTGGGAGATACCCAAAACATAAATAAAGGATCTCTAAATAAGCAGCGTGGTATTTTAAGACAATCCATTTTTAAAAATGAGTCTACACACAGAGAGATGTTTAGTTTATTTTCTCTTTGTAGCCTACAGATGCTATGCTCTTCTCAGAGGAGGAAAAAGGAGAATAAAAAGTAGTAATACCTTGCAATTTAACGAAGTAACATTCCTACAACTCCAGCAAAATGCATTCAATCAGTATTAAGGTAAGATGAATGATTACTGTACTTTAAAATTCAAGACATATATTCAAGTTAGAATTTGCACTGTAAAGCACGAATTCACACATCAGTTCTTAAGAGAACTATAAGATTTTGGTTCTCAGAATGATTAAATGCATTTATGATGAAACATCCTGTAAAAAATACATAATTGCAGTACTTTAATGTAGCTTTGTCCAGCCACTGCTCCAAGTGTTCAATATTATCAATATTCTTTTGTTAAGAGAACTGCAGAACCAGATGTTTCATCCATTTTATATTAATGTGTTCTTACACATTGATTTCAGTGGGACTTTCAACCAAATAAGTATCCAGTTCTGAGCACACTTCCATTGGAGGAAGATTTGTTGAACAACGTGGAACATACTTCTGAGAAGATAGATGGTATTTACTTGGAAAGTTCCATTATAAAGAGAGAAGAATGCTTGGCAAGAGTGCTCCAGCATGAAACATACCTTTCCCAGTCCAATCCTCTGCTATGTTCTAGGAAGAAAACCCCAACGGTATTTAGTGGGACTTACTTCTGAGTAACCATACATAGGAGTGTAAGGTGGGGGGGTGGGTGGGTTCCGTTTTATAAAGAAAAGTTTTTCACAGGGATGAAAAAACCCCAGCTCTGAACGGTAAATTATGCCCTGGACATCAAGGGGACAGCATGATATTGTGCCTCGATAAGCGCGAGACGAAAAGCTTAGCATAAATAACTACACTGCTGCGATGATGGAAATCATCAGGCAACTCAGGTGCGACGGGCTTCACGTTTGGCAGCTGCCCCGGCGCCGTTCAACGCTTTTACCGGGGCCACGAACGAGAGAGAGGCGCCCCAGCTTCTATTATTCCAAACGCTGTGCAGGAAGGGCGAAGGAGGGGGCTCCGGCCCTGGGCGTCTCCGCGAAGGGGGCTCCGCGCGGGCGGCGCGGGAGGGGGCGCCGAGGGTGCCCCGGGCAGCAGCCGGGGCGGGAGAGGGGCGGGCGCTTCTCGGCGCTGGACGCCGCGGGGTGGCGCGGATGGCAGCGGGCGACGGCTTCGTGCGCGACGAATGCGGCAGTCCTCGTTGCCCACTTACCTGGGAGTAAGCCCCGTTGAACTCAGCGGGCCTTACTGCTGAGAAGACGCATCCCGGGTTGCGGGGTTCCCCTTCTCTGTCCGCGAGGGGCGGAGAGGGGACGGGGTGAGAGCGGCCGCGGGGCAAGGAAGGGACGGTCCTGATGGGAAGTGAAGCTCCAGGGCCACCTAGGATTCGCCGGCCTTTGCAAAGGAGGCAGAGGCGGGCTTGTGTACATCGGGGTTGCACTTTTAAGTCCTCGTCGTAGCGCTGCAGACTCTTTCCCGTCTGCTCCAGCGCTGGTCATGCCGGCTGCTGGGGAGGCGGCGTCAAGAGGCAGCCGAGGCAACCACATGTTTACTCAGAAGTAAGCGTCACTGCACTCAACGGCGCTAACTCCGGGGAAAGTGTGCTTAGGATTGCAGCTAAACCGCGGGGGAGCTGGGCGATCCGCATGCCCTCTGCTCCCTCCGCCGAAACCGCGCGCTGGCCCCATGCGGCCATGGCCGCAGCAGGAAAGGCAGTCTCACAAGGCCCCTTCCGGCCGCCAGCCTGCTCGCCGTCCTGCGAGCCCGATGAACGGGAAGGAAATGTCCTCAAGTGGGCTCGGAGTGCTGGGGGAAGGACGGGGCTTTCCGAGCAGACTGGAGGAGGCCGCTGAAGCTGCAAAGAGTTGAGTGTGTGCGAAAACTTCCCGTGGTGGCGCCAGCGCACGGGAGGGAGGTGGTGACCGCTGTTGCATGCGGCGCCTGGCGGCGGGGGCAACCACCAGCGACCGTTAAGCAAACGCTGGGCCTCGGTGTCGCTATGCTTTTTGAGGAAAAAACGAGACCAAGTCCCGTCAGCATTCTGGCCTCCGGGACTGTCCCCCCTCTTCAGCACGTCTATCCGTGGCTATCTCTTCGATGGAGAATGGATGGAGCCGATCACTAAGAGGGAAGCGTATCGGCCCCCCCGCCTGCTTATCGGCTCGACCTCCGCTCCCCAGAGGAGCCGCTTTAGTGAGGCACGGGGTTCCGCTTGCCCTCGCACCTGCTTGAAGGGACACAACGAAATTACTCCTCTGTGAGGTAACCCCGGCATCTGCTGCGCAAGCGCCGAATGCTCAATTCGGCCCCGCCTTTTCCATTTCTACACCTCAAGAGGAAGGGCCGCGGCAGCCGCGACACAATTGAAAGCGCGCCTCCGCCCGCGACCGCGCACTCGCACGAGACGCCCATGTCAGAAAGCACGGCGCGCATGCGCCTCAGTAGTAGCACGCCACGATTAAGGACTTCCCCTGCCAACAACACGTGATCGAGCCCCACCCGAATGTAAGATTCGTGAAGTAACAAGAGTTTGTTGAGGAGTTTCTTTCTCGTGCCTCCCGCCTCCAATTTCTCCTAAAAAATCGGGAGGGGAAGGGAAGCGCGAGATAGCCTAGGAGGAGGGGAGGGGAGGGGAGTGGGCGCGCGCACGCGCGCCAAGAGCTGCCGTCGCGAGCGAAAAGTAGACTTGGGCATGAGCCTTTGTATGTGTGCGCGCGCCCGTCACTCCAGAGCACGGAGCTATCACGGGTGCGCGTGTGTGTGTGTAACGTCGCTGCGTTCCTTTCGACTCACGCAAGACAAGAGCTCCCCCCTCCTAGCGGTTGTCAGCCGAGTCCCGAGTCTCACAGGCGAGCCGTAGGGGCGGGGCAGGCGGGCGGGCAGGCTGAGTCCGCCAAGTGGCGCCGCCGCCGCCGCTCGCTGATTAACGGCCGCCCCGCCCCTGCTCCTTCGCTGCTCCCTCCCTGCCGAGTCCCCTCCCCTTCCCGCCGCCGTTGCTTGCTGCCGCCGCCGCCGCCGCCGCCAGCACAGCCTGAACTGAAGCGAACTCCAGAGCGAACTGAGGAGGAAAAAGAAGGCGGAGGCATCATCACCGCCACCACCACCACGGCGGCGGCAAGGCTGAGACTCGCCAGCCACAAGCAAACGGCACCAGCGGGAGGGGAGGGAGGCAGGCGGAGCGGGAGGCGAGGCGGCGGCAATACCACCACCACCAGCAGCAGCAGCAGCAATAGCAGTAGCAGCAGGAACAGCAGAAGCACCACCGGTGGCCGGGAACAGCCTTACGAGCAGCGGCAGCGGCGGCGGGGACTCCTCGGGAAACAGTAGCCAAGCCCGCTTCCCATTTGCTTGCCTGCCTGCCTGCTTGCCTCCCCCGCCGCGGAGACAGACCAGGGGGCAGCAGAGCCGAGGAAAAGGAGCTGCGACCAGCGTCTGCGTGTGCGGCGGGCGAGAGAGGAAGAGGAGGGGGAAATACCGACGACTGCGCCGGCCACGGGCGCACGGCGTTGGGGAAAGGATTCCAGTGGCAGCGGCGACAGGAAGAGCGAGAAGCGGCAGCGGCGGATCTCTGTACAAGCTGGGAGGAAGACGAGGGCGCAGTCCTCCGTAGTGGTGGCAGAAGAGGGGCTGGGGGGGTGGCGGCCACCGAGTTCCCCCCTCTTATTTTTCTCCTTCGCCCGGGACCCGGCGGCGTCTGCTGGTGGCTTCTTCGTTGACGGCAGCCCCCCTTTTCCCGCTCCCTCGTTTTCCTCCTCCTCCCCAGTTTTCGGGGGGGAAGAGGCCTCTCCCCCCCTCAGCCCACATAACACACCCCGTCTCTTTCCCCGCCTGGCGGGCGCCCAGTGCGGTGGTTGGGCGGGTGCTGGTGCGGGCGCTCGCTCGCTCTCTCTCAGCGTTTGGAATATGGTTGGGGAAATGGAAACGAAGGAGAAGCCCAAGCCGAGCCCCGATTACCTGATGCAGTTGATGAACGACAAGAAGCTCATGAGCAGCCTCCCCAACTTCTGTGGGATATTCAACCACCTCGAGAGGCTGCTGGACGAAGGTAAAATAAACTTAAAAACAAACACCCCCCCCCCGCAACTCTTCTCCTTTATAAGTGCAAGGGGTGGGGGAAGACGGTGCTTTTCCTCTCCTCCCCCCGAAAAATCCTGGGCCTCTACGCTGTATGAATCCCCTTTGCCCTTCCCATTCCCGTCCCAAAAATGGGGGCGGACTTCTGTTTTCGCCCTTTCAATGGCGTCTTTTGGCCTTACCTCCTTCCCCCATAAACAAAGGGCAGAAGCGGGAAGTCTCCGCAGAAGTTTTGGTCTTTGAGGGCAAGGAGCGAATGAAGTCTCTCTTTGTGGTGTAGATACCTTATAATCGATCAACGGCATCCGTCACATTGTGAAAACGAAGGCAGGGGTGGGGAAGGAAAGGAGAAAGGGTTGTTTGGGGGGAGACCAGGAGAGTTCCGGGACTCCACCATAGAAAGTACGAAGGCGAAGTAGGCCTGGTGGTATGATTTATAGAAGTACTTGTAAGCGAGTTCGTTTTGCAGTCTAAAGAAATGAGTAATGGGTGTTTTTGTAGAGATTTGGCTGGCACTGGGAGGTGGTGGAAACGTCTTGTCGAGACCTGAGGGCTCAGCTCTCATCCCCTACTGGGCAGTTTGTCGGCCACCAAAAGACTGAACTGCTTCAAGTTTGAGTAAACAGACCAAACTTCTTTACTAGCTTTTATCCTGAAGAATCGACGCTGGACATTCTCCAAAAGCAAACGCGAGAGAGTGCCTGTGGCGTTGCTCAATATCCATTGTAGGTTCCAGGCCATGATCAACTCCCCAGTTTTTTTTCTCCACTTTAGATAGTACACAGTTGAGTGTTAAGAGGAAGGCCACATCTGTGGTGTAACCCGCTGTATGCTAAAGCATTTTCAGTCCTTAAATAAATTAATCGTTTTTTAGTTGTAAGTGACTTGAGTATTCTAGCCAAAGCTTCCTATCTCTTTTTAATTGCGGGTTATGTTGACCCTGCTTGAAGCCTATTCTGGATGCCAATTCCAAATTTTCAGTCAAACCCTATATTAAGAATTCATATCTTGAACTGCTAAGGTTTTCACAGAGATGTGGAAACTTGGTTAATGGCCACTGTCACTTTTTTATTTAAAAATAATGTTGACATAGAATTTCAGCCTTGGTTTTTGGGAATATTTTGATTTTTCCCCTTAATAAGAGTTCTAATTTTTGCACAGTTCTTCCTGGACTTAACAGGTCTGCTTGCATTTGTCTTGGAAAATGTTTAACGTTCGTTCACTTGGCAGTGAAGTGCCAGTTTACATTTTTGATGAATCCCTGGTTGGATTACACTTGTAATCAATGGAATGAACATTGAGAAGAAGCCATTTAGGAAGTTTCAGATTGTAAAGAATTTAAAAGAATATTATTTGGTATGAAATTAAGGAATCAATTGGAAAAAACCTTCTAAAATAACCAAATCAAGTGCAGTAATAACAATGGAGTTATTCATTATCCTGTAAGTTATCCTGTAAGTTCCTGAATCATCAGTTTGCTCTAAGAAGGGAGGTGCAGAGTTTGTCACAAGAACAAAAGAGTGGAAGGAACATCTCTCTTTTCAGAAGGGTATCTGAAGAATATGTGAGGTCATTGCAGCTTTTGAATGTCCTTGGTACTGTGGAAGTCTTTTAACTAGCAATTTCCTATTTTTTGTTTTTTAAGTCCAAAACAAGGATTGGAAGTTACCTTTTTCAACAGTCAAGTTATTTCTGTTTTCACACTTATTTCCCCACCCACCCCCCAGGTCCTTTTTTAGTAACCAAAGGAGAAACTTCAACTGCCCCTTTAAATTTTCCTGCTTTTCCTGTTTGTGTTGGCTCCTGGGTGGATGAACTGCAAATGCTGAAAACTTTCTGGAATGTTGAAAAAAAAAATGCTCCATGCAAATTCAGGGAATGAGCTAAATGTTTTAATATTTGAACACTAAGGGGCGCCAGTTCTTTCTTTTTGGAAAAAATGTAAGATTTTTAAGGTGTTTTATAAACCTTTATTCCCAAATCAGCAAACTTAACTAAACATTTAGAAGGTATGAGATGTCCAGCTTGGAACATAAGCATATTAATATGGGAGCTGCTGTTTGTGTTTTAGGTTGGTGATGTAAGTTTCTTCTCCAAAATAATTTTGGAAAAGTTTGAAATTTCCTTTAGAAGTGAAGGAACTGCTCTGAACTAAAAATTTAAACCACTGCAAAGAGTAGCTTGCTATACAGAAGAATACATATAAGAGACCTTTTAGAGTTCTGTATATGCCTATAAAATATTGAAAATAGTTTGACAATTTCATTTTTTTTGTAGCGGAAAGGAAAAATATGAAGTACCAAACTTGAATCAATCAGATCCGTGTTTTTCACTCTAATAATACTGGTTAAAGTAATGATAATTGTTACTGTTTTCCACTCTTTAAAAAGAAAGAAAAAGTATAACAAGTAATATTTTTACTAGGATTTAGTGCACTTTAATGAAATCTGTGTGTATTGATTCAAACGTGAGGTCTTTTAAAATTTTCTTTCTAAAAGTTGATTTTATGTGTACACATACATTTGAGGACTCCGTACAGAATATTTTATGTCAGCTCAAGTAGTCTACATTGTAATATGCAAGAGTGCAGAGACATAAAATTTCAAAAATACTTCAGTTTTTATAGAACTTTAACAGTTGTCAACTGTAGTTATAAATAACAATTAGTACCAAAGATACCTAAAATAACTGAATAAATACTAAGCTGCTTTTCTATTGGTTTACAAGATCCTTAAGAAATTGGATTACTTTCCCTAAGTGAAAATAAACTCTTGGTTCCAGGAATTGTTTGCTCAAAGTACTGTTACAAATTCTGGAAACAAACACAATTTGTATAACAAACCTTTCTTTTATGTAAATAGACACCTGTTGAATTCCTTCTGATTACCTCATGTCGTAAGGACTTTGAGGATTAAATATTAAATCCTATTGAATGATTCAAGTACTACCCATCAGGAGAAGGTAGGCAAACATAGAATCAAACTTTAGGTATGTGTGATTTTTACACTAGAAGCCAAAGTCCTGTTAGAATTTTTATTGAACTGTATTTTTTAATAACTAGAATGAGTACAGATTTTTTTCATAGACATTAGCTATTTGATTCCATTTTATATATTGAATATGCACAACAGAAATAGAAGACCAACTTTGAATAGTTTGATCTTCAATATAAAAAAACTTTTTGTTGTAATTGATTATAAACACTGGGTTAGATTCAGGCTGCAATCTCATGTCCACAAATTTGGGAAAGCACATTGCACTGTGGGATTTCTGAGTAGATACAGGATTATGCTGTAAGTTAGTTGACCTTGGTCCCTATTGAAATCAATAAGACCTAAGCCTCTGCTATTAGTGGGATTCAAGTTAAATTAATTTATGCTGCAGTTCTTGTGCATTTAGTTTGAAGTAAACTCTTTTGACCAAAACAAGATTTTAAGAAAACCTGCTGAGAAGAGTCTGTATTGAACCCATGAAATTCAGTTTAACAAAGCAAAACTGGAGAGAAAACCAAGACAAATCATAACACAGAAACTAGAGTACTGATGGTTTGCTTTTTATTTAGTGTTAATTATTCTCAGTGGGCTAAAATTAGTATATGTTGAGTTTCTGAAATACATCATTAAAGTTTGTTTTGTGGTTAAATTACCTTTCCCTCAGTTGTATTGATGGTCATGTACTCACTGAACATTGCTACAGATTCAGTTCCTAAGTGTTTAACTTGAACATCTCTATGAACTGTTTTGTTGGCAATCCCTGTTAGGAACCTTGAAGTTGTAGGTCGAAATGATGCAATTGGATGATATATTTAGTATTTTAAATGTATTGGTGCAGTAGGGTATTTTTAAATAATCCTTCCAACAAAATAATTAAAAAATATAATTGTACTTTGTTCCTGTTTTAGGGAGCACTAGAGTACATACAACCAGGGCCCTTCTGTTCTTCCTTGATTGGTTTCTTTCACTACAGCTTTTCTTTGGGGTTGGAATAGTTCTTCTGTAATAAGAGTTAAACATTCCTTGTTAGAATTAGGCATCTACATGGTTTTTTAAAAGAACATATCAATGATAAGAAAACTAGTCTGTTTTGCGGCTGTTGAGGTAGCCCCATATATGATGGATTACATTGTGCTTTCATAAGAATTCAATTATTTTCAGTAAAGATACTTTATATGGGAATATGCCTCTTGAATTTGCAATACTCTCTCAGATGGGCCATCTTGAGCTTTGATGGTGTGTAAAGTTTGCATACTTGTTTGGAAGTTTTGATTTCTTGTTCATGCACAATGTCAGGCATGCATTTAGAGCTCAATAAATAAGTAATCATACAAATCTCCTTAAGAGCTTATTAGTCCCCCACCCCTCACCCATTGCTATCTCTTTTAGCTGATCTCCACTCGCTAACAAGGTAATTAAATAAATAATTCTACTGTGAGGGTCTGAGACTTCTTTCTAATTCTTAATGTAGGTTGAGTTCTGCTCTTTTGGTGCTTAAAAGAACTAGAATCAAACTTTACAGTATAATACTTCAGAACAATGCAGAATGACTTTTCTCGATGATAATTGTCTGAAATACATGCTTCCCACAAGATATTAAAACTAAAACGTCATTTTGCAGGCAGATAAGTTTGCTGAACACCTCAGTTCCTAACGATAATGGTACAGTATCCCTTGCTAAATGGCTGTGCATTCATGGATTGTAAGATACTGGTCACTTAATTTCTGGTACATAACTATGAATGCATTCTGTTGTAAGGGAAGGAGATTGACAGGCATTCATGCTTTCAGAATATCTAGCAATTTTATAATGGTACATATTCTATTTTGTATTTGATTGCAAGCTATAGGTAATCAATTTTGCTGTTCATGAAATAATGGATGTTCAGTCATTTCAATTTGTAATTGAAACATTGTAACGCACTTCATAGCCTAATGAGAAAAATATCAGGGAGAACACAGTTTACAATTTTCAAACTTGTCTAGATTTGATTCTATTACTGAATCTTTGCTGCATATCTGATATGTTTATATTATGTCAACTTTAAAGAAGTGTATGGTATTTTGTAAGCATATGCTCAATCTGTTTTCTCCAGCTACCATTGTTCCCAGTACAACTGGGGTTGTTGAATGTAGAGAATAATTTGTCACATGTATTCATACATTCTAGAATATATATCTTAACCTTTAAACTATTTATTCTACTCTTGAACAAGGTTCTCAGTGCTGTTGTATTATAATAACATGTTTCAGGCAAGCATCCTAATGACATATTTATGTTCCAGTCAAATTGCCATGTATAATTTTTTTATTTCATTATTCATACATTACCAAATTTTTGTAGCATTATTAAATGAAACAAATGTTCTGTATTCATAAAAGTAAAACTAAATTTGTGATGCATTCCAGACATACATTTAAATTAAATGAAAATATTGGTGTTCAGTGTTTTTAAATAGACTGCAAGGTTTATATTTGGAAGCTAGATGTGCAGTGCAAACCTTAGCTTTGTATAACTTGTCTATTATTCTGTTAAACTAGGTGGCTCATAAATAATTGGACATCATGGGCAAGTTCCAGCTCTCATTCTGCTTGCTATAGAACAGCAAATGATGCTGTGCCAGTGGAAGCTAGGTTTTGAACCATGCACAAGAAGGAGAAATCAGCTAAAATTTTGGGTTGTTCACGCACTTGCATAAGTATAAAATACAAACATTTGCACATGAATTTGTATATTGTCTTAAGGAAATGAAGAATTGGCAAACTTCACATATAGTTAGTAGAAAGTACAATAGCATGACTTTCTTTTTAGTAAGAACATTTAAAATATGGAAAATAAATTATACCATTTGACTACTCACAACAATAGGCTATATCCAGTGGTGGCTTTGTGCTAGTAAAAGATGGGACACCCAATTTTTGCTTATCCTGTCTACCTATTATAGCCATCCATGACATATCCTTTATAGTTCCAGATGGTCCCTGAATCTGTAGGAATAGCTATTTGGGGGCCCATGGAAACTGGGAGCCTCAACTTATATGACCAGAAATTATTTTCAGTAGTAGAAAACCCACCATTAAACATGACTCCGTTTCATTAGAAAGACTATGGAAGCTCATACTAGGTATATGAAGTAAAATGCAGTCCATTTACACAGTGAGACATGATACACTAATAGGTCATTCTGGCAGCCTATGACAATTTGAGTAGGATTAAGCCTTCAGTACCCTGTCTTTCTTTCTAGTTTTCTGTTGCTGATGATAGTTGTTAGACCAAGAATCTGGAATAATGGAAAACTCTTTTTATTTTGAAAAATCAGAAAACTTTTAAACTGACACTTTATGTGCTATTTGTAAGGATATAAGCCTCCGAGTTCTTTAAAAAAGAAAAAGACAGGGTATAAGTCCAATAAATAAAATATTTCTCTCAGATACCCATATACTTCAGTGATACACATTTGTGGAACAAGGCTCTAATCTTGAAAAGTCTTGATACAGTCCCTAATTTGCAACTGATTTCATTAAGCCCAATGTGTATGTTTGATAAACCAGTAGAAAAATAATAAAACCATAATTCTGGGTTGTAGTAGGTGAGGTCATTGCTGATAAAGCAATGGTATTAGTCTTGAAATTGAAGTTTCTTATAAAATAGGTAATCATAGGTGGTATTGTTGTGATCAAGTGAAGAAAAGAAGCATTTGCATGGACAGAAAAAATGTTTTTATGTATTTTTATGTTGGTTTGATTAGATGGCCCAAGCTAACATACCAAAATAGATTGTAGCATAAATTGGCAAATTTGCATTGTCAATATAGGTTACATAAATTACTGCTGATTCAGCAGTGGGGGAACACAACATAGTCAAATCTAATTGGTTTATTTAAAGGAAATACCATTGTGCCTATTAGGAATTAATCATATTTGAATTCAGAGAGGAGAAGGTTTGATTTGCCTGTTGATGACAGTGGCTTGGAATTCTAAATTTCTGTATACTTGGGTTTATTCATTGCAGTTTTCTGAATATATAGGGCATAACAAAGTAGTAAATTACGGTATGAAAATATTAGAAATTTTTGCAAGTAATTATATTTTGCCACTTAGATTCATTTTGCATGTGATTTAAATAAATATATTGGTACTTCATGAACTATTATGAAAATATGTATGTTTTCAGTATAGTTGCTGCTAGTGTTATATAGCAGGCTTATTTGATTTATCCATATGACTATTATTAACCCTCCCCCCTTGGGTGATGAAGTCTTTTGGAAAACTTAAATAATTATAAATTTGAAGCTGATAAAATGTCAGCTCCTAATTTTAATATACCATTGTTTGGTTGTTGAACAAAAAGTGCTGTGGCGCTGTAAAGATAAGTTCTATTGCAGCTGTAGCATCTTGTGCCTGGCTCCTCAAATGCACAGAACAATATGGGCAGCTACAGTCCAGTCTATAAAAGTTTATATAGCAGTTTGTTCATGTGTGACAGGGAGGGAAGGAATCGTTGTCAAGAATCGTTGTCAAAAAAAAGTTGAAGTAAACTTTATAATCTACATGGTGTGGCAGACTTTTGCTTAGGTTCCAAAGAATTATCCAATTTCAGAGATTTTTTTTTTTTTTATTAAACAGTGGTTCGCTATGTCACATAGCTGAGGAAGCAAGTTTTCAAAAGCAGTTTATAGAAGGGAAATGGGGAAGTATAGAAACTTGTAGAATGCTGTAAATAGCTTTTTAGATTTTTGACTTGGTATTTTGATGTAGGCAATATTATAGGCAATTTCAGTAGCTTGTCTAGATTGTTGTGGGAGCTAACCAGATGACTCTGTTACTCCAAATATTTTATGTGTTGCCTGCAGTTCAATTCTAGGAGGAATTGAAAATACTGAGGAATGTAGAATAGATTAGATGTGAATGATATGGCATTATGTAACAGGTATTTTTATTAATAGAGCTTTATATAATAGCTGAATAGGTTTTTAATTGTAAATTTGGAGTTTCAGGCACTATGAGCAGGATCTGAAAGATGCAATAGCTGTACATTTCAAGAATTGCTCTTCTTGGTTAATCTTCATGGAGGAGCCAGAAAATGTTTTTAAGAAATTGTGGTCCATGATTGTTTTCCCTGTACATTTTCAGTTCTTACTATGGAAGCTTAAAAATTAAAAACTCTAAATAGTCTAAATCTAGTCTCAGTAGTCAAGGTGCGGGATTCACTTTCTGAATTGTTACGTACTTCCTTCTAGTCCAGCTGTTACCATATTTTCCTGGTGTCATAAGAATAATGAAACTGGACTTGCAAATAACTCCATGTAAGATACTAGCTTTGAACCTGTTTGCTAGCCTGGTGTGCATCTACTAGCCTATATTTCATTTGCATTTCTATTGGCAGGCTTGAAAAAAAGCTTTCAACTAAACAGATTGATGGAAGAGAGATGGCGCAGTTTGCCTTTTCTTTGCCACTCCCCTGTATTTCCATAATGGTTTTGGAGAAAGAGGCTTGGCTTCCTCCACAGCTAACACAAAAACAACTGGTTACTGAAGGAGGGATGGAATTACAAGTCCTCCACCAGCTATCTCTTTTCCATGGTGGAATTTCTTTTTGCATATGGCTAATATAAATTGTTAATACAGTGCTGAATTCAGTGGACTGTAGATTATGATTGTTAATCTTGAGTTAATCTTAATGAGCCTGTGTCCTCAGAAGTAGCCTGAGTCAGTTTGGATCTTATCATTATGTACATAGACAGGATTATTTAGTTGTGGTATACTTTTCATTTACCAACATAAAAGTTGAGCAAATCTCTTATTACTCTAATGACTCCAGGACACTGTACATTGCTCATACTCCTTATTTTACCTTCTCAACAAGTCTGAACATTGGTTAAGGTGAGAGAGCAACTAGTGCCAAAGTTATTTAGATGGTAGTGCTAAATAATTATTTAGGCACTGTTTCCATTGCACTCAGTGGGATATACTTCCAATGAAATATGCATAGGATTATGATGTCTTCATGGCTGAATAAAGATATACTTTCTGTTTTTCCTGGTTCTAATCTATCATCATCAGCTGTGCTCTGCTTCCAAAACACATCCAAGTTTGTAGTTAACTTTTGGGAACACTTTAGTTCGCTTTTGATTTTACAAGTCTTGGTAGCCAACCAAACTTTGTGTTTCCAGATGACACTTCCCTGCTGAAGGAGGTGTTAGGTTTTGTTTATGGTGTCATACCAAGCTTTGGAAGCGTTATTTATATAAAACACACACAAGGTCGAGGCCAAGGCAAGCTCTCACTCTCTTTACAAGTCAAAAGCCTTGGTGAGGAGGAGTGTTTCACTTATTCTGCTGAAAACCAACACGAAAGGTTAGCTAAGATTCCAGTTGCTGGAATATTTGCTGCTATTGATGAGGTAAGCTTTGGAGTCATTGAGGAAGATAGGGCCAGTTATTCTACTGGCATAGCTTTTGCTGCCAAAATGGCAAGAAGCAGATTCTGTGACCCTGCTGATCTTGAGGCTGTATGGGAGCTGAATAAAACAGACATTTAGTGATACTTCCAAAATATGTGAAAAGTTATAATTATATGTATGTATGTATGTATTTTTCTTACGAACTCAACGTGGCTTGCATCATTTTCCTCTTTCTGTTCTCATTCTTATCCCTACAACTACCACCCTGTGAGGTAGGTTTGACTGAGATTCTCCGACTGGCCGAAAGTTAGCTCCATAGCCAAGCAGGGTCTAGAACCCAGGTTGCTTGAGTCCTGGTCCCCCACTCTTCACCACTACACCACACTGGATCTCTGTTTTGGAGGGTTAAGAAAATAACGAAAGCATTTGTTAAATCCTAGCTTATCACAGAAGGCTCAGGATTATTAGGCCTCCTGGTTTTCCAGGAGCCATTTGGGCTACTTGGCGACATAGAATAATAAAAACAATAAATACGACCCACCGTTCTCAAAACTCAACATTTTCAGGTGCAAGAAACAGCTACTGATAACAATTGAATGCTGCAGCATTGGCATTTTCATCATTCCATTTAAATTGTTGGCGCAGCTTTCAGTAAAGCTGGGAGTTGCAATTTGCCAGCATTTAGAGTGAATAATAAAGTATAAATGTGGCCTTTGGTCAGTAAGCAAGATGAGAAGGACTGGTCATGGAAAGTATTGGAGGACAAGGAATGACACCTATGAATGGAACGTGGAACATGTAGATGGGACCCATACTAATGAAGAGCTTCGTAATGCTCATGAATAAGATGTGGAAGAATTGCAAACTCTGATCCAATCAGGGTTATTTTTAGAAGTGGTCACTTGCTCCTATTCCGATGAAAACAAGTTTTTGTGGTGAAAACCAGCATATGTAGGTCATATCCAGTGCTGGTCATGCACTGGGAATGGGGGAGGATGTGATTTTTGCTAGTTCCTTTGCTAGTTCCTTTGACTTTCTTCATCAGATTCATGGTGTGTGCAGTGGGCTTCAGGAAGAGAGGGTATGTGCTGAAAATTGCATGCTTCATTTAGCTGAAGGACATCTTGCCTCAGTGATGTGACCACTATTAAATACAATTCATAGTCCCTGGCATCTGCTAGCTAAGGAATTTAACCAATCTGTGCTTGTCTGTACTATCTATTCTGGTAATTTGGCACCAAATCTGGTCACATTTTTGCAAATTTCTTAGGACAAATAACTGAGTTGGTGAAAAAGAGGCTTTCTCACTACTATGTTTGGTTGTTTAATCCTTTGTTTAAACTTAAAAGATATATACAAATATTTCAGTTAAAAGGTTAAGTATGAATCTAGCTTTTACTAGATTTACTCAGTACACTCTAGTAAAAGTACTAGAGTAAAAGTGTACTACACTCAGATTTACACTCAGTTGAGCTTCTGAGTGTAAATCTGATTTACATTTGATTTACTAAGTTGCATTGAAAGCTTTCTACTTGAAGTCCTGCTTTCTTTTCGTATTCCAGTATCCTGGCAAACTGCCCACTGGTGAAAAGACAGCACACTTTTTTTGTTACCAGCCGCTGTAGAGTCAAAATCCTGAGATAGCATTAGTTGTTGTGATGTGCAACCCTCCTTCCCAGTAAACACGCCACTTCAGAGTTCCTTTTCTCAATACTTTATTATTACATGTCCTTTCTGTCAAACATCTCTGAGTTCAGCCAGAGTAAAGTATTGAACCTTCTCTGAGCCCTCCCTTAATCTTAATCCCGTTTAAGAGACTTTTTCTGTTCCTCACCTGTCTCCGCCCCTCCCTTCGTTCTGACAACTGAATCCCCTGCCCGTGTTGCCTCAAACCTGCATCAGCTCTTCAGCAGGAGCAGCTTCTACATCTGACTGACTATTCAGCTCTTGGGGCATGCTCTGGGCAGACCCTGAAACCGCCTCCCATTGGCAGATAGGAGCGCTAGCCAGCTTCCACTCCCAATTATTCTTGTTGGTCTAACGTCATTGCCATGGGATGGTTGGTCACCACCCCAACCCAGCTGGGGCAACGGTGCTTGAACTGCAGATGTTCCCTGACCTTGATCTGATACTCTTTGCCGACATTCCAAAACTACTTCGTCTTCACTGTCTGAACTCCAGTTCCCATCAAATCTATCAACAAACTGCAGCCCTTCTGGCCGCTTTCCCCTGTATATGTACACATTAGCTGTCTGAAAAAGTGTCAAGCTCAAACATATTATACTTAGTATAAATAACATCAGCTGAGTGCCAAAGAAAGAGAATATGTTCCTGATTATTGAACAGTGAAGCTTTTTACTGGAAGGTGTTGTCCGTTGATTCAGTGTTTATTTTAATTCTATAGGTATTAAAATATTCCAGTTACAAAAGCATAATTCGAGGAAATTAAAATGCTTTATTGTTTAGATAATAGTGTTCACAAAACTTGGTCATTACTGTTCCTAAGAATTCAGGACACATGTTGAATTTTAGGGAGAGATTTAATATATATTAGCTGCTTGATGAGTACTGAGTTTTACTGTTGCCAAGGATTTTATCTTTTTTGTTCAGAAGGTACACTCACATCAGCTTGAGATTAACATAGGATGAATTACATGGTAGCATTAATTACTTTGAAGAATATCAGCAAGAAGATTGATGGTGATAAATTGGATATGCTGGCACTAAGGTACATAAAAGGGCAAACCAAGTTTGTGGGTTATGCTTGCTTTTTTTTATTACAGTCTGCAGCTATCTGGAGTAAATTCAGAGGTAATTTTGGAATTAAGTGGGATGCTGTGAATGGAACTCTGGATTGAAAACTGATGTCAGTTGTATTTCTCAAGTGAAGCATCTCCTGAAAATTTGTATCAATTAGCATTTCACAACTAGTGAAGCAGCATCTAGCATAAGGAGGTCCTAATGAGTTGTGAAAGAGATTGTGACATTCTGTGCAAGCAGAATCAGATTTGACAGTTAGCAAGGGAAAGAATAGGGCATGGGTCCTCAGACTTCAGCTTGCAGGCCAGATTCAGCCCGCCATGCTCATTTATCCGGTCTGCCTCAGAGTTTTTGGACTTGATCGGAGAAAACGATCTCCGAGCGAGTCCAAAAGTTATGAGCCAGCGCATGCATACTCATTGTGAAGGCGGGTGTGATTGCGGGCGTGCTCATGCAGGGAAGATGGGTGTGATCGTGGTCCTGGTTGGTGGGGGGGATATGGCCGCGATCGCATCTGCCTTCCCTGCACGAGTGCATCCCCAATCGCACCTGTCTTCCCTCTTTTGACAGCAATCAAAAGAGCTATACTTTCTGCTCTGTGACTGTGTATTGTTCCCTGAACCCACTGTCCGGAATGGGAAAGTGCTGCAACTGCTAAATCTTACATTTTTTAATAGAAAAAAATCTGACTTAGAAAGAATATAGTTTTCATATTCTATGAAAGAATTGTTTTCATATTCTATGGGGTGGAGCCAAAAATAAGGATGGAAGCATGAATGAAGGAGGGAGGGGTATGTCAAAGATTTAAGATTTATTTGCAAGATTGGCCTCGGTGAAATACAGGAGTTTGTGCTTTTGTGTTTAGTATGCCTCATTTGCAACTGTGAACTGGTAGACTGACAATAGAATCTTGAATCTTATTTGCTTAGGACTAGGCAAACAATAAAGTTGCCTCAGTGGTTTTATAATAGGGCTGTTTAGACTAATAACACTTGGCCGTAATTGGCTTACAATCTAATGGACTTGATACAAAAGGGAAAAATAACCGGACAGGAAAGGACTGAATAAAAAGAGTGGTCAGGTCCCAACATAATAATTATATGATGACTGAGTAGAGTGGCCAGTGCTGTTGTACTGGGATGCAGGAGTGAAATGGCAGTTAATCCCAGCCATGATGAAACAGAGATTCTTACCACTTCTTTCACCCTCTGATATTGCCAGGTAGAATTTCCATAAAGAGATATGGGAAAGAAGGATCCAAAGTTGAGTACACTTTGTATTTTCAAAGTTGCATTTCATTAGACAGGTGACAGTGATGTATATCATTATTCTGTATCTTGGGACACTCATATAGCAAAGAAATTAGATTTAAAAAGAACAAAGGTCTTCCAGTAGACATTAGGCCTACTTGTATCTATGATAACTTCTAAAATACTATCTGTATGACGTTCAGTTTGTCTTCCAGCAGTAACTTACTGCTTCCAGTGCAGTGTCAGGAAGATAGGGAAAGTTTACCAGCACATGTCAGATCATTTGTGTGTGTGTGTGTGTGTGTGTGTGTGTGTGTGTATCAAACATGACTTGATTGCTGTAGATATATATATATTTGATAATCCCCAGTGTAATTGCTCTTATCAGGATAAAAGCAGGCTTAGAGCTTTTATGACTTGTGAAAGTAAATAAGATATGGTAGACTAACTGAACAGCTATAAACTAACCAAACTTAATGATGAATAAAACATTTGAAAGACAGTGTACCAATAAATGCTGGCCAGTATTTATTTATTTCTCGATTTATATCCTGCCTTTTTCCCTACAAAGGGCCCAAGGCAGCTTACATCATTCTCCTCCTCAATCTTATCCCTACAACAACAACCCTGTGAGGTAGCTTGGGCTGAGAGTCTGTGACTGGCCCAAAGTCACCCAGTTGGCTCCATGGCTGAATGGGGACTAGAACCCAGATCGTCTGAGTCCCAGTCCTATGCTCTTAACCACTACACCACACTGGCTCTGTGGAAAAGTATTCTTGAACCAATATTGAGGATATTTGAAATTCTCCTTTGATCTGTAATGTTAAGATAAGCTTGCTAATACTGAGTGAAGTCTTACAGATGTCCTCAAAATTACTAGCCCTCAAGTATCTACCTTTTTTTGCCTGCATACCTATTTATGGAAAATGGCCTGAAAGAGAGACCTGTGGAATGGGTTCTAATTTAAAGCCTTATAGCCTGGGAAGGATTCTTGTCCAGGAAAGGATCCTCACATGATTGGATCAGTGCCTATTTACTACTTATCCCAATGTTAGTTAATATCCAAGGATCCAGATAGCGTTACTGGGGTTGATAGCCAACTATTATTTTGATTAGCTAGCAGGTATATCCTGAAAGTACTTCTGAATGCAGGTACTGTAACTTTCTTTTCCTACTGAATAAATGCATCCTATTCCCTCTTCCAACACCATTACACAATGGCTTACTGTTCAGATGGCATGGAGCCTTCATGGTTATTAGTTCCTGCACTACATCTTAAACCATGCTGTGTCCTCACTGTTTACTGGATATGAGTAGACTGTGGTATCCCTTTTCCCAAAATCTTTATTCTTTCTCATATAAAACAGTTTGCCCAGATAGTTGAAATTGAAAAGGTGGTATAGTATCTAGAACAGTATCAGCATAGAGAACAAATAGTGGAAAGTATCGTGTTGTGCTAATGCACTCATAGGGACCCACTGCGTGCACAGTAGTCCTTTGGTGCTTTTAAAAATAATCCTGGAACTAAGTGGAAATGCTCATTTCTGGGGTTAGTTTTAGGAATGCCAAAGCCTCATTCTGCAAGAGGTGGGGCCTGCAAGCAAAAGGGAACCAGTGCAGGTGGAATTACAGTGTTGGATAATGTCATGTTTGTTTAAAAACAAACAATGAAACCCTTGACAGGAAGACATTACACACCTGAAAGTTCCAAATACACAATTAAAGATTTTCTCTATGGATGGTAAGTATTGCCATCATACTGCAGAAACAAGTGTATTGAAAGGATGCAGCAGATATTTTAGGATGATGCTCCTCTTAGAAATGAAAAATACCTTCCTTACTATTTGTGCTTAGTAGGCCATAGAGTGCAGCACATTTTTATAATAAAGATGATGAATTTAATCGCAAACTGGCAGCCGAATGGAAATTGCAGACCTTGATACTGGGAGAAAATTGCCTATAAAGCAACTCCTGGGAGAGCAGGCTTTAAATTTATCCACCCATTTCGACATTGAGTAGAGGATAGGAATTGCAGGGTATTTTCTGGGCCTGCTTAGTTTAGATGGATGATGGTACATTTTTCCTTTATTTAAGAACTAGGGAGAGTGTGTTAAAAGATGACCTTGTTGCCTTACATATAAGGCATTTGGCAAACTGCTTTATAAGATATTTGAAATACTTAGACCTCAAAAAGCATCATTGTTTAGTATGCATCACATGGAAGCCTATTCATTGGATAGTAATGTTGATGCAATATGAAAGGATTAAAACTACTTTTAAGCCGAAAGATGATTTTTATAAGGTAGCCCGGGATTCATTTATGCTTTAAAGTTTTCAGAGATTATTCAATGGTAATAGGAGTGCTCTCAGTCTGTTTCAGTTACCCATATCTACTGACTGTTTTGGGTCATTCATAGGTCATTCATTGTCTGTTTTGTAACTGATTCTTGACTAATGAGCTTAGGGTAGCATACTTGGTTCCCACTGTTATGTTCATCACAATCCTGTGAGGAAGGTTAGACTGAGAGTATAGTTCTAGATCTGGCTTTCTAATCCATGCTGGCTGAAGGTGATAGGAGTTGTAGTGTAACATCTGGATGGCCCTAAACTGTAGAAGAGTAGACTGTTCTAGGTCTCTCAGTGACTTCTGGGGAGAGTGGGAAGCAGAACATGAACACAGGATTTCCTAAACAAATTTGACCATAGAACTCTTCTGGGCTTGAAATATATTAATAGAACCCATAAATGCTGGTTTGGGTGTTATTGAATACTTCAGAATAAAGCAGTTAAAAAATAGAGCTGGGACTTAATACATTCTGGACAGAGTGGATAAAAATCAGTGATTTTTAAAATATATATAAAATGATTTTTAAAATTTAAATCAGTTTTTCATTTAAATTGGGTTTTTAAAAAATAAATGCTTTTTGAGGAAAAATCTATCTAAATATATTTTTATGTTTAAGAAATGTTATAGTCCAAAGATGATTAATCATGAAATAAGGATTAGTTTTTAATTATGTAGCATGAAACTATATTCATACAATTTTTAAATTGTTTGGTAAACAAATGCCATTAATCCTTTCACAATCTCCTCTTCCAATGGTTTCTGTAAGATTATTGGGCATTTTTTTTCTATCTAGAAGATAGCACAGATGTTTGGTTTTACATCTCTCAACACTGAATTTGTGTCTGCAGAAATCACATTCCACTTCTTCACAGCAGAAAATGCTATAAAAGAAAAGAGTTGAGAAAAGAACCTTAATCCCAGTGTTCTTTTGCAAATCTATGTACACAGAATTGGCCCCTTACCTCTTAATTGCTAAGTTTGAACCAATTCAATGAATAGAAGAAGCTTGTTGAGAGTGGAATAGAGCTGCACAAGAATCTAAGTGTGAGAAGGGAAGGGCAAACAGTATAAATGAAAGTGAAACCTTTTGAGGAGAATACTGCACAAGTCTTTGGATCTTCCTGTGTGTAGCCCAAGGTTTAGCATATTATTCTTTCCCTGAAGGTGAAAACTTGTAATGGCAGCAGGCTGTAAAAGAAATCCAGTTTGGGAATATTTTAATAAAGTTTCTTTATTTATGGGTAAAGCAGGCATCTGTGCAAGACCATGACTTAAATCTAGTCTTACTAAGTAGAGATTTAAATTGATTTGAAATCAAATCAAACAAATCTGCCCTCATTCTGGGAAAACTTTGGAACCATTTCAGGCCTGCTGCAATTTTCTCACGGAGCACTTCCAGGAAAATACCTCTTGCATTCACTGGGACAATGACTCAGAGCTATAATTGCTCAATCTGTGGAGATATCCTGAGCACAGCTTGATCCAAATTTATCGGATGCATTTCAGTTAGTACAGCTTGAGGATGTGGACTGATTGCTTGGACAGGTTTGTGCAACCACCTCTCTACTGGATCCTTGCTCTTCCTGGCTTATAAAAGCCAGCAAGGAAGGGACAACCAGCTGGGCCAGGGAGGTGATTAATGTCTTCTTGTGAGAATAAGTGGTCCTGTGCTTCCTTAAAGAGGTTGTGGTGAGAGCACTTCTGAAAAATCCTCCTTTGACCTGAAAGAGCTGAATAATGTTAGGCTGGTAGCAAACATCCCTTTCTTGTGAAATGTTTTGTTTATTTATTTGTATGCCATGCACTAATCCAAGAGGTTTCTCTAGGTGACTTACAATAAAAATCCTCTAGGCATAACAATAAAACTAGTTATATAAAAATCACAATAAAAAGTTAACAAAATAAAATTTCATCAAGTAAGCAGAACAATAGATGTCAGAATAAATAACAAATTTCAAATCAATTTTTAAAATACTCAGAGAAAATTCTTTTCCTGGTGCCAAAATGAGAATAAGATTGGTGCCAGGCAAATTTCTTTGGCTAGCCTGTTCCATAATTAAGGGGCAGCAACTGAGAAGACCTTTCTTTTATTTACTGTCTCCTTTACCTTCTTAAGAGAATACTCTTTTAGAAGGGCCTCCTGCTCAGATCATAATGGATGGGTAGGAATTTATTTATTTTAAAAACATTTATATGCCATCCAGTTGTGCCACAGCACCTCTGAGTGGCTCACAACCATAAGATAAAAGTACAATAAAACACAATAAAAACCAGTGATACATGAAAAAGTAAGAATAACATACAAACAAAAAGTATAAAACAAAGGTCTATGGCAATAATAGTAATAATAGTTAATCATTATTATAATACATAATAATAAATTATTAAATAATAATAATTTTAAAGGAAGGTTTTTGCCTGGCGCGGAAAAGAAAGTAAGGAAGGCACCAGGCAAATCTTGGGGACAGCATTCCAAATATGGGGGGCAGCTGCAGAAAAGACCCTCCTCCTAGTGGCCATCCCTCTCGCCTCCTTAAGGGATGGCTCACACAGGAGGCTCCCCTGTGTAGATCTCAAAGTCTGGCTAGGCACATATGGATGCAGGCGCTCCCTAAGATAAGGGGCCAAGCAGTTTGGGGATTTATATGTCAGCACAAGCAACTTGAATTGGGCCCGGGCCACAATTGGTAACCAATGAAGATCTTTCAGTATAGTTGTAATGGGGGCTGCTCTAGGGGTTTCCATCACCAACTGAGCAGCAGTTGTGTACCAGATGTAATTCTGTACCAGATATAATTACTGGACTGTCTTCAAGGGCTGCCCCACATAAAGCGCATTGCGGTAATCTATTTTGGATCTTACCAGTGCATGGGTGACTGTTTTCAGGCTCTTTCTGTCCAGGTAGGATGAAGCTGGTATAACTTTCATAGCTGGAGGAAAGCACCCCTTGACACCAAGCTCACCTGATATTCCAAGGACAAACCTGGGTCCAGGAGCACCCCCAGACAGCAGACTCTGTCCCTTAGGAGGAGTGCAACCCCATCAAGGACAGGGCAGTACCCCTCCAACCTGTCAGATAACCCCCCACTACTAGCAGCACATCCATCTTGTCATGATTGAGCCTCAGTTTATTGATCCTCATCCAGTCTATTATTGGGCTCAAGACCCATTTCAAGATGGCGACAGCCTCACTTGGGTGAGATGTAAAAGAGAGGTAGAGCTGAGTATCATCAGCATATTGCTGAGTCTTCAGCCCAAACCTCTGGATGACCTCTCCCAGAGATATTAAAAAGCATGGGGGATAGCACCGAGCCCTGCAGTACCCCATGACACAACTGCAGAGCAACAGTCCCCCAGAAGTAATTTCTGGACTCGGACAGTCAGGTGGGAGCGGAACCACTGCAAAGCAGTGCCTCCAACCCCAACCCTGGCCAACCTGTCCAGAAGGACACCATGGTCAATGGTTTCAAAGGCTGCTGAGAGGTCAAGGAGAACCAGCGGCTGCACTCCCTTGTCCCTCTTCCTGCACAGGTCATCATACAGGGTAACCAAGGCTATCTCCATTCCAAACCCAGGCCTAAAGCCCGATTGAAATGGATCCAGATAATCAGTATTCTCCAAGAGTGCCTGCAGCTGCCTGGCCACCATCTGCTCTAACACCTTGCTCCAAAAAGGGGAGATTAGCAATGGGCCAGTAGTTATTCAGTACCCCTGGATCCAGGCCTGGCCTTTTCTCTCCACCTGCTTCATTCATCAGCATATCATTATACCACGGTGCTGAATAGGCTTGTCTCAGGTAGGGAGAGGGCACTTTGGAGCAATTGAGACAATAGCCTGAGCCATTTCCCTATTCCATAAGGTAACTTGGACATCAGCAGGAGTGTCAACCATATCAGCTGAATATTCCCCAAAACCCCTTTGGGAAACGGTCAGGATCCATCAGTCTGCGAGGGTGGATCATTCTAATTGATCTCCCACCCTTGCAAAGGGGGAAAAGAGGTGACAGCCTAAACGTAACCAGGTAGTGGTCCAACCATGACAAAGGGATAGATGTTAGTCTCTCCACATTGGAATCCCCATCCTGTTGAAAACACCAGGTCCAGAGACTGACCTTTCTCGTGTGTTGGGCCAGTGGCATGCTTAGACAGCCCCATGGTTGTCATGGCATCCATGAGGTCCTCAGCTGACCTGCATAAAGCAGCCTCGGCATGGAAGTTGAAATCCTCCAGGACCAACATCCTGGGGGTTCTCACAACCGATGCAGGAATAGTTGGTCCTTCAGGTAGCCATGTCTTAAGCTGTTTAGGGCTTTATATGTCAAATCAAGCACTTAATTTGGGCCTGGCTATAACTGGCAACCAGTGCAGTTTGTGTATGGGCCCATGCGTTAACATCTGCCATCAATTGTGTAGCACAACTTTGGACCAGTTGATTTTGCTACATAAAACACATTACAGTAATATAATCTGGATGCACGTGTGAGTGTAGTCAGGCTGTGTCTATGCAGGTAGGGGCAAAATTGGTATATTTGCCACTGAGACCATCTGAGCCTCAAGTGATAGTCCTGGCTCCAGGAGCCCTTCCAAGCTGTAGACCCTGTCCCTTAGGCGGAGTGTGATACCATCCAAGATAGGGCAGTGGTCCTCCAGCCTGTCAGAATAGCTGCTCACCAACAGCACTTCCTTGTTTGGATTGAGTTTCAGTTTATTGACCCTTATCCTGTCCATAGAGACCACCTCACCTGGATTAGATGAGCTGAGTATCATCAGTATACTGCTGAAACCCCAGCCTAACCTCCTGATGTCCTTTCCCAGTGGTTTCATGTAAATGTTGAACAGCATGGGGGTAGTATCATGGCATAACCATGGGGCAGAAAAATTGTCCCCCAGCATCACCTTCTGGACACAGTCAGCCAGGTAGGAGCAGAATCACTGCAAAGTAGTGCCCTTGATGCCAATCCTGACTAACTCGTGCAGAAGGACACCATGGTTGATAGTGTCCAAAGCTGCTGAGAGATCCAGAAGGATCCATGGGGTCTCATTTCCCTTGTTTTCCCCCCAACAAAGGTAATTGTACAGGGTGACCAAATACCAGCTTGTAATCCAATCAAAATGGATCTAGAAAATCTGCATCCAAGCGTGCCTGGAGCTGCTAACCACCACCTGCTGCAGCACCTTGCCCGAAAAAGAGCAGTTCACTCCTGGATGGTAGTTGATGACTGACCCTGGATTCAGGTTTGGCTTCTTTTTGAAGTGGTCTTATCACATCCTCTTTCAAGAATGGTGGATCACTCTCAAAGAGCCATTGACAGCGTCCTGGACCCAGGTACGAACCCTCTCTATAGAACTTCCAATAAGCCACAATGGGCAAGAGGCAAGTAAGCAGCTGGTAGGATGGACAAAGCTAAGTGCCCTGACCACATCACTGGGTTGCAGTAACTGAAATACATCCATCCAGATAAGATCAAAGAACGGTGCGCTGGACACAGCCTGAGATTCTACTGTATTAACTGTGGAGTCCAGCTCACAGTGGATCTGAAGAATTTTTCCTTCAAAATGCTTAGCAAATTCGTCACAGCAAGCTGCTGTGAGGGGTCCAGCGTCTCATCTGGAGAACTAGATTGTAGGAGGTCCTGGACCACTTGAAATGTTCCAAAGAGGGCAGTTGCCAATCGACTCCAGGTATTCTTAGATGAGACTGGACTCATTTCATTCAGAAATCAGCCTTGTTTGGCACAATACCAATCATGTTTACCCTGTATGATGACCTGTGTCAGGAGAGAGATGGGGGAGTATGACCTTGTTTATACTGCTAGACCTCAGTTATGCCCCTGTAATAATATAGAAATTTCCAGAAGGTGGCACTTGAGTAGGGTTATCCAGAGTTTTGGAGTGTGTTGCCATCAGTATAGTGATGACATGTAGCTCTGTTTCCCCTTTTCACCTTGAGCCAGTGAGGCTCTGAATGTGCTAAAGTGGTGCCTGACAGTGACAATGGACTGGATGAGGGCCGACAAACTGCAACACAACTCAGGCAAGATTGTGATGCTGTTGGCGGGTGACCCCTCTGACTGGATGGAGGGTGTTCAGCCTTTTCTAGATGGGGTTGTATTTCTCCTGAAGGAGCAGGTTTGTAACTTGGGACTGTTTCTTTATCTTTGCCACTTGAGGCTTGGGTGGCATCAGTAGCTTTGGAATGCCTTCTACCAATTTCAGCTGGTGGCCCTACTACACCTGTATCTGGACAAGGATAGCCTGGCTTCAGTAGTCTGCTCTGGTAATCTCTGAACTGGGTTATTGCAATGTGCTCTACATAGAGCTGCCCTTGGAAGATGCTTCATAAGCTGCAGGTAGTGCAGAATGCCTAACACCTATCACAACGCCTGTCCCAACCCCGCTCTACTTGGACACTGTGCTCAGCCTCTGGGGCCTTTCTCTGAGTGCCAACTCCAAGGAAAGTGTGGAGGGTGGAAACAAGGGGGTGCTTTCTGGGATAAATTGGCAGCTGGCACTGAATCTGTCATTTTTTCAGCGCCAGGCTGAGATGGCTCTTTCCAATGCTTTTAAAGCCACCCAGGGACTTGAGGGAGTATTTTGCTGAGTCACTCTTTTGTTATTACTTATTATTGGCTGTTTTATGTTTTTACCTGTTTTTGTCTTTTATTTTTAACTGGTTTTATGGTATTCTTGTATGTTCGCCATCTGTTTTTATGAACTGTGTAAAACCATCCAGGGTTTCAGCTGTGAGACTGTGGGAAACAAATAAGTATAATTATCATCATCATTCTTGGAAATAAGTGAACAAATAGTGTCAGTAGCAGAAATAGAAGCTATTTTGGGAAGTATCGTGTATATTCATAAAATGTTCCATTATCTTTTATCAAAAATACTAATCCTTACCTAAAAAATGTAGATATCCAATCCTGAACTCAGAGCTTCTCTCTGTTTTTTTCTGCTAGAAATGCCTACTGGAGTGTGCCTTTGCATGTGCTGGATTACTGTGTGCTAGTGGACACAAAATGATATTTATTTATGAAATATGCCTTATAGAGCATGTTGAATGCTTCTGGTATACTTAATCTGATACCAGTGCATCAGAGGGCTTCAGTTAGCCTTTTTACGCTACTGGAAAATAATCTGTTAATCTGTACATTTTCAGACATTTTCTTGTTTATCATGTTACCTTATTAACTTGTGGTATGTCTAACATCCATTAAATAGCATAAATTGTCTTAATGAAATTATAATGGGTGACCTCCTTAGTTTATTTACTGAGTGACTTATTTTTTAGTTTAAATGATTTAAGTACACAAAAATAGCTGCTGAAAGAATCTACATATATATATTCTGGAAGACATCTTCAGACACCCGAAATGTTGCATAAATCTGTGAAAACCATGATTGGAGGACTTCAGCTATGCCTTTATTAACTGGATAAATGAATGTTTATCATTTGTCATGTTAAATGACTGTGCCCTAGAGCTAAGCAGAGGCAAGGCAATTTTGGATTTAGTCCTTGTTGGGGTTGCCCAGGACATGGTACAGGATATATATGTTGTTAAGCCATTAGGTAACAGTGACCATGCTGGCATCAGATTTAATATACCATTAGGCAGAAGACTGCAAAAGAGCTTGAACACAGTTGTGTTTGACTTCAAAAGATGAGGAAACTGGTAAAGGAGAAGCTGAGAGGGGAGTCAAGTTTAAATCACTTCAAAGTGCTTGGAGATTACTCAAAAACAATATAATAAAGGCACAGATAATATGCATACCACAAATGAGAGAACGTAGCACAAAGTCCAGGAAATGACCAGCATGATGCATAGAGTCAAGGACTCTCTTAGTGAGAAGAAAGTTTCCTTAAAAACTGGAAGTCTTGCCCAAATGAAAAGAACAGACAAGCTTGCACAAGGGAGATGCAAGCAGACAATCAGAGAAGCAGAAACAGTTAGGGAAGCACATTGCTAATGATATCAAGATTAACAACAAAGAATTCTCTGTCAGAAGATAAGCAGCTAAGGAAGCCATTGGGCCAGTGGATGATAATCAAATTAAGGGAGCATTAAGTGGAGATGAGGAGATTGGAGAAAAGCTGAATGAATGCTTTCCACCAGTCTTCACAGCAGAGGATGCAGAACAGATACTGATCCATGAGTTTATGCAATCTGGAAGGGAATCTGAAGAATTAGGGCAGAGAGTAGTGATGAAAGATTAAATTCTCAAGCTTATTGACAAATTGAAAGTCAGCAAGTAACCCGTCCAGATGGTATCCTTCCTAGAGTTATCAAAGAACTCAAGCATGAAATTGCTAGCCTTCTTACCAAAATATTAACATGTCCCTAAAATTAGCTTTTGTACCAAAGGATTTGAGAATGGCCAATGTAAAAAAAGGATCCAGGTATTTCTGGGAAATTGCAATCCAGTTAGCTTAACATCTCTTCTGGCTTGAAAGCATTATTAAAGATAGTAAGAACATAGAAGGACAGGCCCTGCTTTAAAAAATAAATAAAATCAACATGGCTTCCACAAGGGGAAGTATTATTTCACTAACCTGTTGGAGTTCTTTGAGAGTGTCAGTAACACTTTTTTCCTTCTTCCATAACACTTGATCTTGGGGTCATCTCATGAATCTGATTGATGGGAGGTTGAGGATAGATAAAAAGAGGTATTTCTTCATACAGCGTATAGTTAAACTATGGAATTTCCTGCCATGGGAAGTGGTGATGGCCAGCCATAGGAATTGCTTTAAAAAGGAACTGGACAAATTCATGATGGAGAAGGCTATCAGTGGCTAATAGCCTTGTTGACTAACTGCTACTTCTTCTGGCAGAGGTGGCATGCCTGCATGCACCAGTTGCTGAGGAGCTTGGACAGGAGGTCTTGCACCCAATCTGCTTGTCCAACTGGTTTGCCACTGTGTGTACAGTGTGGTGGATTAGATGGACGTTTGGTCTGTCCAGCATGGCTTATGTTCTTCAGTTATGATTGTGCAAATATTGGGAATAGTTTCCTGTGATGTGTAAGAAAACTAAAGAGCCTCCTGATGTGGGTGAAAGAGGAGAGTGCAAAAGTTGGCGTGAAACTCAACATTAAGAAAACTAAGATCATGGTATCACTTCCTGGCAAATATTTATTTATTTATTTATTAAAACTTTTTTATGCCGCCCCATTTGCCGAAGCCTTGGGGCGGCTTACATCAATAAATAGATGGAGAAGAAATGGAGGCAGTGACAGATTTTATTTTCTTGGGCTCCAAGATCACTGCAGATGGTGATTGCAGCCATGAAATTAAAAGATGTTTACTCGTTGGGAGGAAAGCTATGGTAATTTCTAGACAGCATACTAAAAAGCAGAGACATCACCCTGCCAACAAAAGTGCATAAAGTCAAGGCTATGGTTTTCCCAGTTGTAATGTATGGCTGTGAAGGTGGACCATAAGGAAGGCTGAGCATATGGCTGAGCCAAAGAATTGAGGCTTTTGAATTGTGGTGCTGGAGAAGACTCTTGAGAGTCCCTTGACCTGCAAAGAGATCAAACCAGTCAATCTTAAAAGAAGATCAACCCTGACTGCTCTTTAGAAGGCCAGATACTGAAGATGAAACTCAAATACTTTGGCCACCTAATGAGAAGGAAGGACTCCCTGGAGAAGACCCTAATGCTGGGAACAATTGACAGTAAAAGAAGAAGAAGATGGAAGAGAATGAGGTGGCTAGATGGAGTCATGGAAGCAGTCGGCGTGAGCTTAAGTGGACTTCGGGGGATGGTGGAGTACAGGAAGGCCTGGAGGAATGTGGTCCATGGGATTGCAATGGGTTGGGCAAAAGTTTCGTGTTTAGTCACAAACAAAAAACTTTTAAAGTTATAGTTTAGGGTAAGATATCCTTTCTACCTTTGTTTTGCAAAATAGCAAAATGCAAAGCAGTGTAGATACATAATTTAAATAAGGGTAGTGACTAGTAGTTTGCTTGCCTTTGGGAATATTTTATTGAAGTTGTCTATTTAAAATATATCAATGTAACTCAGATATTCATCCTAGTAAACAGGAAAGCTTACATTTTTTTATTTGAACTGTGAGATTAACAGTGTATGTAACAATTTACTCAGTCAGTTTTCAACAGATTTTGGGAAAAAAGTTAATGCTGACCTGGTTTGCCTGACATGGCTTGTTCATCTTGAGTTAACCTGGGGTGACCCCTGGTGTATGCCAGCTGTGTACAGCTTCTATTTTAAACACAGTGTATTGTGTAAACCTGACCAGCATGGGTTAGTGGTAGAGTTGTGCAAGACTTACTCAACCCTCAAATAACCCACAACGTCCAGGTTCACTTAAGATACTGCAGCACCTGACCGGTCTGATTAGGGGTTGTAACTTTTGGCCCAGTGGCTGCATTCACTGCAGCTCACTGTGTGTTAACACTAAGACTTAGCTGTGACATATGAACATGCTATTGAAATATGATATAGTTCAACCAGCAGCCTCCCGGGGCATCTCTGGCTGAGCCACAAAGGCAAATTGGGGATGCTGCTGGTATGATGCTTACCCTGCTGTGCATCATTCGTCCTGACTGAACTGGTGGAGCTATTTTGATGTGAGGCTGATTTTGGAGCTGCAGTTCAGGACTTCATGGCTTCGTGATATCCACAGGGTTGTCACAACTTATGATTGGCCCAACACATGAAATAGAGTGTACCCTGTACTTGGGATTTGCTACATGCTGTGAAATGAGTGGTCTAATAATTACCGGGTGGGTTCTAAATAACCTCCTGGTCATGGTCAGACCATTTGCTGGTGAGGTTTGAACTTATGACATTACTTTCCTCTTGTAGGGATGGTGGGTCCATTTGGACAGTCAGCCCCAGGAGACTGATGGAAGTTGGTGGATTTCTGAATGCTCTTGGGGATTTTCCAGTAGAGAGCTTGTGATGCTCAGTTTGAGGACATTGCAATGAATGGGATGGGAAGAACTATAACTGAGGAGTAGGTGCAGGAATGGGTTACCTCTGGGAAGCAGTACTTTAGGACCAGTTTTTTGTAAGGTAATGAACATGATGTGGGGGAAAAAGTATTGATTGCAGAGATGCATTTTGTACTGCAGAGATGCACAAGCAGCACTGGTGATGCCTGGAGTATATGAAGCGAGGGCAGAGAGCACCAGTAAGTTCCTCAGGAATATGCTGAATGCCAGAGGGGAGGGTGTGCAGGGGATAAGATGTATTGGGTGTGTTGGGTAGAGGCTCAGGGAATGCAGATAGGTGCTGCGGTGGTCTGTAGGCATAAGAGATTGAGGCTAGTGCCTTTAAACTGCTGCTTGCAGGACCACGATCAGGTTCCTAGGATGCCTATATGCATGCCAGTGGTGGTGGTATGGGCTTGATGCTACCATCTCTTCATGTGGGACCTCATGCATAGACTTCCTGAACGTACAGATACTGTTGAGTCTGGTGATCCAGACTGCCATGAGATGCTCACTTGCCTTCTTTAGCTCTCATTCATTTCTATGAACAGTTTGTACAAGGATTCTTCTCTTGTCTCCTGATGATGATCAGGTCCCTGATAATTTGGACCTGGCTGGTTTTGCACTTGTTACAATCGGCTGTGCTAAACATGGAGTGTTTATGAGAGGAGGCAGCTCTTCAGGAGGTATGGTGGTGCTTCTTTTGGTGCCCCATGGGACCTTATTTAGAAAGCACAAGGAAATCTACACTGTTTGACAAGTGTAGATATAGTCTCAATTTTGCTGCTCTACATTGAAAGCCTGTGAAGGTGGAGCTCCTGGGCTCCAGGTGGAGCGGTGGGGCAGGCATGTTTGAATGCTCTGTTTGGTCAGCTCTGGAAGAAAGGTTATCACAATCTTGTCTTTAGGAAGTGCAGCAGGAGCTAGCATGTGACATCCAGGGACTAGTTCATGAGCTGGCTCAGGTCAAGCATGGTGTGCTTGGGAGGCCACTGTACTATATCACTTCTTGAAAGGTAGGGCCCAATCTGAGTGAATTCTGTGAAACCATCAAGCTGGGATTCTCTGTTCTGCTCAAATAATGTGTCTTAGGTGGGGCTGTTTGTACAGGAGGAATATGTCATGGCTTGGTTGGCCCCAGGGCTGTGCAGGCTGGTACCTGAAGAAGTAGTGAGTAGCTCACTGGATATGGGGCAGGTCTGGACATAAAGGACATGTTTGCCTAACACAGCAATCTAGGGGTTAGGGAAATACTGGCAGATGCTGCCTCATGGTAATTTTGGTGTACTGGAGTGAGGCTGCTAAATTTTATAGGGGTCTGTGCATCAGGATGAGCCCAGAGTTGCAGCAGAGCCTTCCTTGATTAGATAGTTTTGGGACTTACTGGACCAGTATCTGGTTTATGGGGATTTTGGCCAAGTAGAATGCTGCTGCTAGTAACGTATCCTGCAATAAAAAGGGTGGAGGCCAGCGTTTCATAGAAGGGCATAAAATATGGCTAGAAGATGCACACTTCTTCAGGTACTGTTCAGGGGTGTGCTGTATTAAACGTCCTATTTCTGTCTCGTCTTGGTAATGCAGCTGCACTGTCTCACTTCTTGTGCCTTGGCTATTTTTCCTCTTGCTCTGAACCCTGCAAGGTTTGGAAGCCCTAGGTGGTAGGCCCCTGTGAGAAGAGGAAGGGAGAATTCTTCTGCAGGCTCCATGATTAATTGTTGGGTCACAGGAACTGCTTCAGAGTTGTATACAAGCCCTAACTCAGTTGGGTATGGTTTGAAATCAGATTGCTCAGAGGAGGTAGCAATGTGTAGTGGAAGCTGCCTCTATGAAATGGCATGGAGGGCTGGGTTACTAATGAGGGAGCAGGTATGGGGTCAGTAATTTTGATGAAATGTGAACACATCTGCACTCTGTAAGGGGACTAAAACCAATTCAAAGGTAATTCAAAAACTTTTGTCTGTGGTCCTGTAGCCACTAAAGTGTGTGTGTGGTAGAAATAGCATGGGACATGGCAAGATAGTGTTTAAACTACAGCTACATTTAGCATTTTTCTTCATCTGAAAACTGCCATTCCTAATAGATCAGTCTTCTGCTTGGCATATCTATTTGAGAAAATCAAGATTCATTGGGAGAATTGAAGCTAGAGAGTTGTGCTTCTGAATGTAACTGAATAAAGCAACCTAAAGAACCACTGATTTAAAACCAAGAGAAGGTAATTCAGTGATGTTTCCATTTAATGGGCTTTGTCATGCTTTGGGACAGATGAGGAGTGTTATAGACTCACAGTCGAATGTATTAATGCTAGACATGACCTCCTAAATTAGAGTTTAGGCTCCAGGTTGGAATCTAAGTTACCTTTCAGATCAAGGTGATAGCATCAGCCAGTTCAGATTTCCTCACCCTCAGCTGGGTGAATCTAACCCAGTTACCACTTCCTTGCCTTTGGTAGTGTGAAGAGCAGTTTGGCCCATATGAAAAAGATCCTAGAGCTGTCATAGTACTTGTTCAGTCTCAGTTGATCCAAATTAAGAAAGCTTTATTGAGAAACCATAACTGCATTATTTAGTTGAAAAGGTAAAAGCTGTGGGCTGACCCCTTCCCTATGGAATCATTTTGTGTTGGAGGTACACTTCTTTCATGTGTTTGTTGATGCTTTCCCTAGAACTAGTTTTCTTTTATTGAGCCAATTAATGAATGGATGCATTTGCTGGAGAAATGCTTTCACCACTGCATTGCAGAAACTAGTTAAAGATCACAGTTCTGATCCGTAGCTATACATTTCTTTGGTTCAAAGAAATGCAGAAGTGTAACTCAACTTCTGTGTTGCATAAGCTGATTAAAATACCATGTGTATAACTGGTCATCCATATGGTGATTGCTTAATATTCTCTATTTCCTCAAGGTCTAAGCAGTCAAAACCCAAAGTTATTATGAAATACTTGACTGAAGTAAACTAGTCAGAAAATATTTCTACAACTCTAATCAGTGCCAATATTTTGCATGACTGTCAAGTTACAGCTTTACACTCAAGTTTTTGGTTTCATTCAATGAGAAGAATTTGCCTCAGCAGTATATCTTGGCTTGCTTGTATAAACTTTAGGTAAATACCTAAATTAGACTTGTTTACTATCAGATATAATAGCTCCTTGTGAAATTTAGTGTTTTACCAAAATGAAACAAGTCTTCTAGCTTTGTCAATGATAATTAAAATTAAAAAATATTTTATGAATTATATCCATTGAGTATCTTTCATAATACTTCTCATTCATTCTCTTAAATAGGTGTCAATTGTCCTTTTTGATAACATTCTATGCCAGTTGATACACCTTGTTATGTGTATAGTTTTTCCTGTCCAGTAACATGCCACTGAGTTTTGTTTGTGTTTCTTCTTAATTGGTTAAATACTGATACTGAATTCAGTATTTCTTGCAGGTTTTGAAACTGATCTACATTGGAACCATGTTAGGATTGGCTTTGCATTGCACCCATAATATGCTCTGTTAACCATAATCTGAGGTCACAGATGTGTCTTAAGTAACAAGTTTTGTCTTAAACTAAACTGTATGGTACATGATTTGTAGGGCTTCCAGGAGTTTGATACTTAAGGTCTACTACTATGCATAAGTATGAAAGTAATAAAAAGTGGAAGTTGTTCTAAAATTACGGTAGCTCACGACCAGCTTAATGTGATAGAGCAGAAGTCTGGGCTTTTGTCTAATGCCCCAGTTTGTTGTATTGCCTTTAAATGAATGTTTCTCTAGGACACTGCTTCTCAACCTTCTACAGCAGAAGTACATTTTGTTTGAATTAAAATTGAAGGCACATACTATTCTTATATCCAAAGGTATACTTTGAGTAGCAACAGCTCACCCTCAAGTGCACTTTGCCACTCATGTTTGTATGGTTGCTAAGCTGGGTATAGCTCTTGAGCAGAAAATGGAGACCTCATAGTAGTGAATCATACACAGTTATATGACTCTGCTATCACTGATTCCATTCATAGTTAGACATATTTTGGGTTTGGGCCTTTGAGGTGACCATATTGCAGACACTTTGCAGATGACTATGACAAATTTATGAATCTGTGAATGCTTACCAAAGAACAGCTAGAACAGTGAGCACAGGCAAGGTAGTTTCCTAGAAAGTTGTTTAAACTTAAGTGCAAAGCAAGTCGCTGATGAAAATGTGGCCTTGTTTCTAGTCAGCAGGTATAGAAGCAGATTTTGGGTGGACAAGTTGATCACTCCTTCAGATTTTTGGACAGTTGTTCTGCCTCTTACATACTGCAGAGTAGAGCCTTGTGTATTTGTGTGCAGTTCTAATAATAGCACAACCATAAATTATATTACATCAAAATGTATTCCATAAGTGCCAGTTAATGATGCAAAAATCTGTTGGGAATCTGACTCTCTTGTGTGTGCTTGACTTCTATCCCACATGAGGTTCTGGTCTAGCAAATGAGCTGTGTTGAGATCAGATCCATTTAAACACTAGCAGGCCCTTTCTTTGTGGAGAATTATTCTCCTGCTAAATATGTAAATCCCATGTGCAGCACACGATTTGTGCAAGCTGCAGCCAGTGCTGGTTGCTCATACTCCGTCCCCAGTTTCCCACAGTATGTGCACAGTGCCTTTGCTGACCCTGGGCATGTGTAATCCTCATATGCCCAGCATTTGCACAGGGGCATTCTCACTTGTTGCTTGCATGGGTTTGTGCATGCAAATACTGCCTGGATAATGCATGTGCATGCACTTTATATGGTTGCAGGGATAGGGGATGTGGATGGATCTTCCCCTTCTCCAGGCTGCATCCTCTGCCCTGCTTTAGAAACTATGCCTTGCCACCCTGCCTGTCCACTTGTTAAAAACCCTTTCTCTTCCATACACATGTGAAATTTGTGCATAGCCCACAGGAACTATGCACATAATTAATGTTAATAATTAATATGAGCTACTATTTTATTGTTGTAAACCATCTTGAGATGGCAGTGATGGGATGGTATATAATTTTTTTAAAATCTAAATAAATAAATATTTTATTGTTTATTCAATATGTATGACACCCCACTAGCCATAGACCGTCTGGATGGCTCACATTGTTAAAATCCATACAGCAGACATAAAATAAAACACACAAGACAATGGACAACTAGCACTAGTAACACTAAAATCATAGAGCTATGAAGATCCAATAAAGCCAGGACACACAAAATAAAATACAATTTATAAACATCATTCAGAGATAAAACAAGACCATTAAAATTATAACAGGTTGGCAGTGGCATAATTGACAAATATTTAAACGTAACAATAAGGGTCATCTAATCAAAATAGCTACAGAACAGATGCATCTTTAGTTGGCATCTAAAAGCCAAAAGAGTAGGTGCCAACTGTATCTCCAGTGGGATTGGGCATATATCCATTTCTTGTAGTATTTATTTATTTATTATTGTAGGCCATCCCAAGACGTTCTGTAGAGGATGGGATAGAAAAGCTTTAAATAAATAAATATCAGCAGGCAAAGCTTAACAACATTCCTGCAAACCCTGGTAACATCCAGGTTGGACTTTTGCAATAAGTTGTAAATGGGCTTGCTTGTGAGGAGGGCGCTCCAACTGGTTCAAAATGTAGCGAAGCGGGCCCAGTTTAAAGTGTTTGTACTTACATATAAAGCCCCAAATTGCTTGGGCCCTGGGTACTGAAGAACCACTGTCTCCTATATATTCCTACCTGTCAGCTAAGATTCCAGGAGGGTACTCCTCAAGGGGCCATCTCCCAGGAAGGTGAGGGGGATTCTGGCTAGCAAAAGGGCTGCCTTGGTGGTTGTACCCCATCTCTGGAACAGGTTCCCCAGAGAGGTGCGCCTGCTACCATCATTGTTATCATTTTGGTGCCAGGCAAAGATCTTCAGCTATTTTAATAGTTGAATTTGGTGGCAATTCTGAATTTTAACCTATTTTAACCTATTCTTAGCTTATAGTTTTATCTTAAAATTTTAATTGTTTATTTAAAGGTCTGTATATAATGTTTTAATTTGTTGGATTACTTTATAGTTTGGATGTTTTGATAATGTTCAACTGTTATATGTTTTAATGCTTTAATTGCTTGTAAGCTGCTCAAAGAGCCCTAGTGTGGACTAATGTAGCAGCATATACATTGAAATAACAATAGATGAATGGATGAATGAATGCTGCTTGTGCAGTATGTGTGCCTCATACACAAAATCTGCAAGTCAAGCAGAACTCTTGTTTGTGTAGTGGGTGCCTTGGCAGTGGATTGCAAGTGTGCAAACTGGCTTGGCTTGTTACACCTGTGCGACAGTTGCATTCACTTTATGCTGGATGCCTGTGCAAACACTCAGTTTGAGTCAGACTTTGGGCTGGGAGAAAACAGGCCAGAGTCCAGTAAGCCAAGCTGAGAAAGTCCAACAGGTTCCCACCTCCAAACTGGATTCGTCACACAGTGCTAGGTTCGGTATATGTAATAGGCATATGCAGGCTGGGGTGCCTAGGGTTGATATTTAATTTTCAGGTCTATTTTCATTCTATGAAATGTGAAGTAAATGTAAATAAAATGTCATAAATAGTCATTTGAAAAAATAACAGTTTTATACAGAGGATGTCAAAGAAAACTGTAGTTCTTACTGTATTACCAAAATGAAAAGGTATATGGAATCTCTTGCCATACTGGCTGATTTTTAAAACGGACACAGTTTGTTATGATTCATTCTTTTAATAAGAAAGTCTTGAACTCAGTGGTGTTTCATACTTGAACAAATCCAGTAGTGGATTTGGTTTTAAGAGTCAGTATATGTAGTTGAGGCCTGAGTAATACTGGGCACTTATATAGGTCAATGTCTTGGCGACAGAGGTGTGTTAAAAAATGTAAAAAAGTAATTATCTGCCCCACTATGCTGCTTTTATCTGAAGCTGCTAGATTTTAACATTGACTAAAGGAATGTGGATGGTCATGAGTCTGGGAATAGTTTTCTAAATATTGTGTGCTTGCAGCCTGCATTTTCTTGCATGGCCAACCTTACTTTTTAAAATGTACTTTAAAGCCTACTGAATTTAGAAATATGATGGAAGCATTACCTGAACCATACATTCCTGTGTCTGAAAGGGAACTCCCAAATTTCTCCATAATGCTAAAGCATCCTAAATCAGGAGTTCAAAAATTTTGGCTGGGCTTGGCTTTCTTGGATCCTGCTTTAGAGGTATGGAAAACAGTGGTTTAAATGCTCGAGTGGAAATGTTGTAGCTGCAAAGAATCTGAGTGGGGTGGTGTGAATTGGTGTCCTGTAATAGCAGGAGGTTGGACCCAATGGCCTTCATGGCCTCTTCCAACTCTACTATTCTATGAGTCTATGACTTGCAGGCCTACAAGTACACTTTTGGAATGGAGACAGTGATTAGGTTTACACAATAACTACAGTCCACTGTGGCTTATTTGAAGGTTCTGTCATCTGCTTTTGGAATATTAAAGCTATGGTTTATCATGTGTGAACCTGGCAAAGGCTAAGCAACCCTTGCATAACACTGAAATACATCATGAGTTGCCAGGTAACTAAAAGTACATTGTCAGTCTGCACTCTGACAACCCATTTATTTTAAGCAGTAAGAAGTAGATTTATAGAGGCAATGGTTGACAACCTAAAGGCTTCAGACTAAATGGAAAGCATTTTCCATGTTAAGTTCTATAACATGATGGGACATATTAAAATCGTCACCATTGGTTTAATACTTTTAAATTCTAGTCTTTTATTCTAAAGACTAGAAGACTTCTAAAAGTTTTTTAGAATAAATCAATGTTATAATTCTGAGTTTTTTGAGGGTCGGAACGAACATAGCTCTGTTTGTTTTAAGAGCTGTTTTATGTTCACTGTGACATTCATCACTTTGTTGATAGGGTTGGTTGGCTTCATGGTACCTTGAAGATTTGTATTCAGTTGCTTCAATCGAAACATGGCACTTGAGCCTTCACATACTGGTTTTTGAAGAAATTGGTTATTATACTGGAAAGAAGAACAACAGCAACAGAAATCTGCTCTATTGTGATGATGTGCACATTTCATAGTCAATTATGGGGCACTTAAATATCCAGTTTTTTCCCTTATATATACTTTTTTGGACTACTGCCTGCTTTGTCTTTGCATTCAATCTTGTCTTTAATTGACTAATACATAGATACTACTTTGCAAAGGGAAGAACACCAGGGCAAAACCCCATTTAAAAATCAAATTCCTGCAGAAGGATATAGTTTCCTTGAAGGTGGTCAGCAAATGGGGTACTGGTAATTTAAGGCCTGAGAATGAATCCATATAGTACTCTAATGGTAGTGCCAGCATCTGAAACAATGAGAGATCCTTCCATGGTTTGGGGTTGCAAACAAGTAGAAACCTGGCTGGACCTCTTGGGGTGTGTCCATGTATTTTTGTTTCTGTAAATTTGTAAGAAACTCCTTTGTTTAGTTATGGACTCCAAAAATGAGGATAGCTGTTGATAATTTTGCAAATAAATGAGGGTGAGTAGATTCTGTTCATTGACAGTGCAGCCAGAACAGCAATACCCATGCACAAGTGGGAGATATTGCAGACGCTGGAAAATCCCAAGTTTTGCAGAAGTAAAACAACTTGTTTGTCCTCCCCTTACCCCAAGTGCTAGGAACTGCAAACATAGCCAAATGAGGAATCAGTAGCATGGGTACTGGAAGTGTGAGTTGAACAGGGTGGAGGGGGAATGAAGTGGAGGTTGGAAAAGGAGAATGGAGGAATTCATATGCATATACATATATGTGTCTGAGAAGTAATTCATTGTAGATGTCATTTCCTGGTTAATACTGGAGAACTTATAAAATGATCCCAGGGATGGAAGTGCAAGATGTCTATAGAAATAATGAAGAAATTGAAGATATTTATGTACTTGAGATTGGGCACCAATTTGTCCAACCCAGCTTGTAAAAATAATCCCTAAAAGTTTGGACAAGCTCTTTGCTCCTGTCCTGGTTCTTGCTTGGTGTGTATTCTATCAATTGCTCCTTTTTCTAAAGCATATCAACCTCTCAATTATACTCAGAACTCTCATTTTCCATTGATTTGCTTACATTCTGGTTGCATTTGACTATCCCCCCCTCAAGCTATAGACCCACACTGTGCACATGAAATGCAAGTTAGAGATTAGTTAGTTAGACCCAAGTTAGAGATTATTGCTAATCACATTCATGCTGCAGTATTGGTTGTGGGGTCCTACATGGTTCTTCTGTTTCTGATAGTCAGAAGTGAATATTGTTGCTTGTGTAGCCAAACTGGCATTAATCATGCACCAGATGGAGGTATTGCAGGAAAGGAAACCTCAAAATTTGCAGAAGTACAAAATGTAAGAATTAATTTTTTTTTTAGAAAAATAGAATGTGCCTGTTTATCCTTTCAGCAGTATACTTTTGGTGTTTTAGTTTTGTCTAAATTGGGCAGCTTATATAATAAGTCAGGTTGTCTATAAACAAGGTAGAATTCCCTCCTGTTCATCAGACAAGGATGCATTTCTAACTAAGGGTAAAGTTAAACATTTCTAAGGTGTCAGTGTGTCAAAGTAACTGGCAAGACATATGCATAGACATATAATTGAAAAAAGTGTCAGCTTATAAATGTGGCAAGTTCAAATGTTGTTACTGAGACCCGTAACATCTTTAACTTACCAAAACTTGAGTTTGCTTCTGTCGAGCAAGTCTGGCCACCCCCCCCCCCCGCGTTGTGTAATCTGATCATGAAGGAAATGGGAGACCTAATCTGAATAATTAAGACCTGGTTAAATAGTGGCCAGTAATACCTGAAATTATTTCTGCTGTACTGTTATTCCAAAAGCTCAGTGTAGCTGATCAAGTAACCATTTGTCAACATTCCTTTCTGTGGAGTTCTGAAGGCTGGGTCTAGGCTGTTGCATTGATTTTTTTTTAATAATAAGTTTTATTCAAAATCCTAATACAAAGAAAAACTAAAAACAACATCAGTCACCAGAAACATTGGACCTGCTGGGTCAGCCCCCCATTTTTTCTATTTATGATGACTTAAAAACATTTAAATCTATATGAAGTCCTGTTTCTCTAGCCAATAATAAAAAGAGTCCCAAGTTTGATAGAAATCAGTATCTTCTTTCTCCTTCAGTGACAAAGTCAATCTGTCCGTTTCTGCACAGTCCAAGATCTTTTTTAGGATCAGTTCATCGGTTGGTGGTTCTTCACTTTTCCAGTGTTGGGCAAATGTAATCCTTGCCGCAGTAATTACATGTACACTTCTTGTTTACTAATATCAACAGGTATAATGCCTAATAAGAAAACTTCAGGTTTAAAAGCTAAGGATTTTTGTAACATTTCCTGAAGCCATTTATGTATTTTAATCCAATATTTTTTTGCTTTATTGCAAGTCCACCACATATGATAGAAGGTACCCAATTTATGTTTACATTTCCAACATCCTTTTGACATATTTGGAAACATCTTAGCCTAACCTATTTGGTGACAAATACCATCTATAAAACATTTTATACAGGTTTTCTTTATACGAAGTAGCTAATGCTACCTTAATATTTCTCTCCCACAGCTTTTGCCATTTTTCTAATTCAATATTATATCCAAAGTTTTGTGCCCATGTTATCATAGTTTCCTTAACCTGTTCATCTTCCATTCTCCTATCAAGTAAGAAATTATATAATCTTTTAATCATTTTCTCATCTGATTTAAGCATCACCTGATCAAATGCTGTTAAATCTTTATAAAAGCACCACATTTTATAGTCTTTAGCATATCTCGATTGTATCTGCACCTTATGCCACCAAGAAATATTAAATCCTTGTTCTTGTGTTTCTTGATTCAATTTCAATCTTCCATCATTATCCAAAATGTCGTCATATCTCGTGATCCCTTCAAAGTTCAATGCATTTGGATATACAAGAGCTTCCATAGGTGAAAGCCATCTTGTTAATTTATTATACGATTTTGTCTTTAATTTTCCCCACGCTGACATTTCCTAATATAGTGACTTAAAAAAGAGCCATGTAGCTTAGCCTTTTCATACCACATATAAGCATGCTGCTGTTGCATTGATTTAGAAACATCTGATTGGAGGAGGCCATTTTAATGTCTTAGTTTGAAGTACAACCATTACTTTGTGAGGGACCACAAAATTATTCATAATATTTCCTGTGCAGTTGACCAGATGAATTTATTTACTTCTTAGAGACTAGTAGATACAATTAAGGTGCAAAACTGGTGACTGCTTGCTCTGATTTTTTCTGGATTTAAACCTACAATGCCTGAATTGATTCATATGAAAAGAAAACACACTTTTGTTTTGTATATTTAGTACTAGTAAGGTAAAACTGAAAAGTGAAATTTTATGGTAGCCATTATTACTACATTATGCAATGTCCCACCTTTCTTTTTCTTTTAAGGATATAAAAACATTTTATCAGGTTCTTCTTCATTTATCCTCACAACAGCAACCTTGTGTTGCAAGCTGGATTGAGAATCAGTGACTGGCCCAAAGTTACCTAGTGAGCTGCATGACTGAGTCGAGATTTCAAAGCCAGATCTTCTGAGTCCCAGTCCAAAACTCTCAACCACTATGCCCAGCTGACACTCAATAACATGGAGGGCTTAACATTTGCAATGTTATTTTTTGTTCTTAAGTTGCTCTTGACTACTTTAAAAATGCAAATATGTAAATGAAATGCAATTTCCTCCAATTTCTTTGTAGAGAGAAGGTCCTTCTCTTGCTCTCTACAGACTGTTTGCATAAGTTTATCTGATTCTGAGGTGAAAGTAAAGTAGAGGAACAAGTGGGAAGAGCAGAAATTCACTGATTTAAGTTTACCTAGTGTGATTTCTCAGACAGGGCATGCAAATCTGCCTGCTTTGGAAGGGGCAGAAGGGTTTTCAGGGTGGGAGGGGGAGCATATGCACGACCCAGTCGTTGATCCAGTCAAGAGGCAACAGGAGAAGTGTGTGGTCCAGAGGGTCTTCAGTCTTCCTGAAAGAGAGGGATTGAGGAATAGTTTTCAGTTTGGATTCAACTCTTTACATGGGCAGATGCTTTTCCCTCAACTTTTGTTGTTGTTGTTGTTAGTTGCGAAGTCATGTCCGACCCATCACGACCCCATGGACAACATTCCTCCAGGCCTGTTGTGGGAGTTTATTTAGAGTACATTCTGTTCCGTGATCTGTTAAGTTTTAATAAATAATTGCAGTTCAAAGGATTTGTCTTCAAATTGATAAACAGAAGGAAAAGATGGAAGGAACCAGCTCACAACACTCTTCAACGTTCTTCTTAATTGCACTAAATGATCTTAAACTTCAGGCACTTTGAAAATATAATCAAGAGACTGACATTCAACGACAGTGAATGTTTTGTCATGGTGCTCCATAATGAACAAACTGAATGGCCTGAAAAGGATTCCATTTATTTTTTTGTTCCCTTTAACATTTATAATAAAGGAGAATTCATCTTACCTGAAAATTTTCCTTTTTGATATTTTTTGCCAGTGCATCTGCACTATATTTGACTATAAATAGTGATTGTAAGCCGTCCTGTGATGCCATGCATAAGGGACGGCATAGAAAATTTTTAAATAAGTACATATAGCAACATTTTTGTAATTTAAATAAAATATTGCAGAAGAATAATCAGCAGTAGCGCAAATGTTTTTAAAGTTCTATATTCAGTTTTTAATTATTTTGTTAAACATCTTTAGTGATCCATAAAGGTGACAATGATCTTAAATTAGTGTTTAGATTTGCCAGTGTCTTGTGTTTAATATAATATACAGTATACATTTTTCCCCCCACAGAAATTAGCAGAGTACGGAAGGACATGTATAACGACACATTAAATGGTAGTACGGAGAAGAAAAGCGCAGAATTACCTGATGCTGTGGGACCTATTGTACAGTTACAAGAGAAACTATATGTGCCTGTAAAAGAATATCCAGATGTAAGTACTTACTTTAACTGAGTATATCTTCTGGCTTGTTTGATAGCTGCTCAGTGTTCATTTTCATATGGTTTTCATTTGTGCAAGTTTTGTGGATCTAAACATGCTGCTTGACAGTAAGGTCTGATACACAGAGTGATAAGTGTATCTGTTAGTTTACAGTTTTACAGTGAATATTATCTTGCTGTTTTTCTTCCCTAAATTAGGCTTAGGAAATCTGTCATTTAATGTAGTATGATCAAAATCAGTAATGTAGTATGAACAAAATCAGTTAGCTGTTGCTTAGTTAACTGATACCAGAACAACAACTACTAAAGCCCTGTTCCAGTTTGCAGAATTGTTATTTGACTCTGTTATGGTGACATGTTTATATTCATATCCGAAGCGGTCATTTTGAGCTCATGAGTACATCACTTGGCTGCAGTAACCAGCTCTCTAGTTGATCCCAAATATGGATCTTAATATGGAGCATTTTCATATATGAAAACAGGCACACCCTAGAATGCAGCTGCAAGATTTGGTGGAATCCCTTCCCATTCCTTAACTGGACTATGTGGGAACCAGATTTCAAAATGTTTCATATTAATTTGGAACAACAGGAGAATATTTGAAAAGTCTCTGTCTTTCAGAGGCATACTGAACTATGCAACACAATTTGAGTATAGTTGAATAACATTCTACTCTAACTGCACTTTAGTGTGTTTTTGGTAATAAAACCATAACTGGTATGAAAAATACTTGGATGCATATTTGATTCTAAACTTGAGATAGTAAATGTAAAAATGCTTTTGATTAGGTTGATTGACCATTTTAGGTTTGGAGTGAAAAGCCTGTGCTTTTGAACTCTTAAGGAACCTCTACAGTAGCAACTGTCAGAAAACATCTAGGACATGATCCAGTGCTACCTACCATGGGAACAGCACTTGTGAAAAATCACTGAATGGAGAGGAAGTGCTGAACTGGGACTGACAAGGGTGAATTAAATTGGGGCAGGTAATATCCAAGATGCCTTACCGCTTAACCTCAAAATATTTTGGGCTTTTTGCACAGACTTTGTGATGCTTAGTTGAAAATGTGGCACCATCCTAAATGCAAAGCAGACTTGGAACTTGCAGAATGGAGTTAGCATTGTTGCATTCCATCATCTGCTTCCTTCACATGTTTTCCTTACTTGTTGCCCTACTTGGTCCTGTGAGTTGGGGCATGGGACCAGAGAATTTTTAAAAATAACAGTAACAGGAAAACTTTGTCAAGTTGCTGCTTTTTTTGGCATCACTTTTTTTAATTGGTCTTTGGGAGAATCTGAATACCGTATTCCCATTTGTAGTACATTATGGTTCTTGCTGCTTTTCCATTTTTAAACCCATATTTGTACAAAGAGTTGTGGAAATGGTTATATATTGATAAGAATTCTGCAGGCATACAAATTACTCTTTGTGCACATCTCCTCTGTTTCCCCCTCTCAAATTTTTGATGTAGCTACCACATGAAACTACTTTGAATATTGATTTGATTGACTTTGTTACTGTTGTGGCTGTATTGGTGTGATGGAATGAGCAAATCTGGGAAATTTTAGGTTGGCAGCCATCTAAATGTCTTCAGTAATCAGCTATGAATTATCTCAGCCAGGGTGTGAAAAAGTAATAATATGATCTTACAATCTCTCCCCCACTCCCACCATTTTAAAGCAGTAATAAGTGATGGGAGAACTGGATTTGGGCTTTAGCACTAAAGGGGAGATTGTCTTGCTGCCCAAAAGTATTTGCATGGGAAAACACAAATATACTATACAAGGAGAGGGATCATAGATGATTGGTAAAGGACATGCTTTGCATGCAGAAAGTCCAGTGTTCAGTCCCTAGCATTTCATGTTAATATGATCAATTAGGAAGCAATGGGAAAGACTTCTGCCTGAGATCCAGAAGCCTCTGACTGTTAGAGTAGGCCATGCTGGGCTAAATGGACAAATATCTGTCCTGGTATAAGGCAGCTTTCAGCATTTCTTTGTACCTGTATGAGATTTTTCTGTGGGAAATTAGTAGTTTCTAAGATGGAATGTGGCTAGGAAAATAGTATACATGAGGATGGTTGGGGGAAGCAATGAAATATTGCATCCCTTCTTCTACTACTCTAGTTCCAGAGTGATTTAGTGTTCTTTCTCCTGTGATTGCTATCAACTTAAAATGCAAGAGATCCACTGAAAATCTGACATCTTGCCTTGGGCAGTGGCAAGGCTCACTGATTACGATAAATTTATTAAGGGCATTTCAGATGCCAGTATCCCCCCACCCCCGCCCCAACTCATACAGCCTAGGATGACTTGTGGTATCTAGTAATGGTTTAGCCCATTATTGGTACTCAGCAGCCCTGAGAAAGCACAAGATGTAAAATAGTATAGAAAGCAATGACAGGGCATCCTCCCTGAGTTGTCTCTTACAAAGTATGGGACAGTGGTCTCTCCCATCTGTTTTCCAAGTGCTGGAATTGGATAAGATGAACTCAATATTCATAGATTTTCTTTTTGACTCCCATTAATTGGGAATCTTGGAATAATACAAACTGAGACTTTGTTACATTTGTCCTATTTGCTACTTTGAAAATGGTTGAGGGGCTATGAATACCCAGTTTCAAAATGCTGGGGATTTTTCTCAGTGACAGACAAACATGATCAGTGTGTTACTTGCTTTGGGAAAGAGCATATCCCTGACAGTTGTCAGCATTGCCATCAGCTGGGTGACAGAGTACTGAAACTTAAGCTGTCTGTGTACCTTTTGGGAATCTAGCTAGCCAGTAAAATACAACATAAGATCAGACTCTTACCAAAAGGAATGTTCCTCAAACATGATCCTCAGGGTTCACTTTAAATATTTGCTAGTAGATAGGTAGTGAATAAATTAATCTTTCACCTTGTTGGAAGTGCCAACAGCTGAAAGGGCTTGCAGAGGTGCTCTCTGTGCTGTCCATAACCAGATTTGTCAATATTGCTATGCGCCCTATGCATTGGGCATGGTATACTTTATATTTAATTTAATTAAAACATTTCTATGCCATCTTTTGCAACAAGCCTCAGGCTAGCTTACAGGAGATAAAAATGACAATATAAACAATAAAATATAAATACTATTAAAACATTCAACAATAGAACAAAATAAACAAAAATACATCTTTTTCATGACTAAAGAAAAAGAAAGATGAAAATGAAAATGCAACTGTATAAAATTAATAATATTATTAAAATTGATGATAATTAATTATTAAAATGGTGGTTAAATAAAAAGGTCTTTACCTGGTGCCGGAATGAATACACAGTTAGTGCCAGGCGGACCTCCCTGGGTAGCGTATTCCATAGTCTGGGTGCCAACACAGAGAAGGCCCTCCTCCAGGAGGATACCCTCTGTACCTCCTTCAGAGAGTGTTCCCGGAGCAAGGCCTCCCCTGCCGATCTTAAGGGGCATGAGGGCATATATGGGAGGAGACGTTCCTTCAGGAATCCTGGTCCTAGGCCATTTAGGGCTTTATAGGTTAGTACCAGCACCTTGAATTGGGGCCGGACTTCAATTTGGAGTCAGTGAAGCTGATAGAGGACCAGATAGGAGCAGAACCACTGTCATTGTTGTGCCTAACGGCTCGGCAGAGGCGTTGGCACGCGAGAGAGGGCCAGAAGCTCACAGTGAGAGTCAGGTGTTGGCGCAGGGGGATTTATACTTGGTGCCCAGGGCCCAAATGGCCCCCCTGCAGCCCGACTCTGAGGCTTCTGAGTGAGTAGCCTCCCCACGTCCTGGCTCTGGGTTGTTTGAGCAGGGGGCAGCTTCCCTTCCTCTAGACTCTGAGGTGTTTGAACAAGTTGCTCCCCCGCCTCCTGACTCTGCAGCTGCTGGGCGGAGTTCTGGAGAACAGGAAGACGTAACAGGAAATGTAGGGAATGCCCAGCTCAGGAGATTGCGGCGCTTAGACCAATTGAGACAACAAGAGAGAAGTTTGTCCCACCACGAACAGAAAGACGTGAGAGAAGATTGAAATCCACGTGACCTTTCCTATAGGGTTCAGAAAGGAGGGGGCAAATGAGCTGCAAGGAGCTCCTCGCCATAGCTTATCTGTTGCATCGTAAATCTTGTAGCAAAGAGCAATAAAGGTCTTTAGTTTTATTGCTGAGTGCTGTGTGAGTTAATTGGAGATGTGAGTTACGGCCTGACAACAGCCATTCAGAGCCTCCAACTCCCAACCCAACCAGCCTGTTCAGAAGGATACCATGGTCGATGGTATCGAAACCCTCTGAGAGGTCCAGGAGAACCAACAGAGATGTACTCCCCTGTCCTTCTCCCTGCATAGGTCATCATACAGGGCGACCAAGGCAGATTCAGTACCATAACCGGGTCTGAAACCAAACTGAAATGGGTCCAGATGATGAGTTTCATCTAAGTTGTCTGGAGTTGTCCTGCCACTACCCGCTCCAACACCTTGCCCAAGAATGGAATCTCTGGGTTCGGAGATGCCTTCTTCAGGATGGGCCTGTTCACCACCACCTTTAAAAGGGCAGGTTCCAGGCCCTCCATCAGTCAGGCGTTGATAAACTCCTGCACCCAGGGACCCATCCTGTGCCTGGCATTCATAAGTAGCTAGGAAGGGCAAGGGTCGGGTAAACAGGTGGTTGGGCATACCATCCCAAGCATCTTGTCCACTTCCTCAGGCTGCAGTAACTGAAACTCAGCCAAGAATGATGGACCAGATGGCGCTCTGGACACCTCCCATTCAGGAATCAGATCAGTTGTAGAGTCCAGCTCTTGCGCTGCAATTGTCTCCCAGCCTGCTTAATTGCCTGCAGCTCAGGCATATACCATGGTGTGGAGCAGGCTGTGCTAGACGGGAGAGGACGCTTAGGTGCAATCATGTTGATTGCCCTGGTCATTTCCCCATTCCACAAATTGACCAGGGTATCAACATGAGCACCAGGTTTATCTCCTGGAAAATCCCCCAGAGCCCTCAGGAATCCATCTGGATCCATAAGACTCCGGGGGCGGACCATCTTAATGTGGTCCACATCCTTCCGGAGGGAATGATCAGCTCTGAGCTCAATCCTCATGAGCAAGTGATCTGACCATGACAAACGAGTTAAAGTCAAGTTCCTCACTATCACCCTCTTCCTGCCCTGTTGAGAAAACCAGGTCCAGAGTGTGATCTCTTTCATGGGATGGGCTGGTGACATGTTGAGACAGCCCCATGGCTGCCATGGAAAGCCATGAAGACCTGAGCCGCCCCGGACAGAATAGCTTCGGCATGGATAGTGAAGTCTCCCAGGACCAGCATCTTGGGGTTCCTCAATACCAGGTTTGAGATGATCTCTGTCAGCTCAGGCAGGGAGTCTGTTGGGCAGGAGGGTGCACGGTACACCTGCAGAATCCTTAATCTGTCTCGATAGCCCAACACCAGGTACTAACACTGAAGGCCCGGCCTTGAAGGGACAGGATGCCTTGTAAGGCAAATTGTCTCTCTGAAAACCAGGACGACTTGCCCTTCCCTTCCCTTCCCTCTGGGTGTGACCGGTACTGCATCAGGTATACGGACGGGCAAAGCTGAATGAGGGGAACATCTCCCCCTTCCTCTGCCCAGATCTCCGTGATACATGCCAGCTCGGCTACTCATCCATGATTAATTTAATTTAATTGTGGATGAGGGAGCCAAACTGGCATGTATCACGGAGACCTGGGCAGAGGAAGGGGGAGATGTTCCCCTCATTAAATCATGGATGAGAGATGGTTTATTATGGACAGACCAGGCATTCAGTAGCAGCACTGCCAGGCCCAGCTGCCAGGAACCTTCTGGTTGGGGAAATAACCAGAAGAGGGGACAGATATAGGACATCAGTCCCTCCTCCTCCTGTACTGACTTGTTAAACCCCCAACGCCATATATTCCCCTGCCCGTCACCACCGCAATGGTGGCACCCACTTGCTCCCCAGACAATCCCATCCAGAATTAAAACTTTAATAAAATACAGTTGCAAAATAAATTAATAAATAAAAATTTGGAGCTGAGGTGCTACAACTGAAAAGGCCCTCTCTCAGATTGCCACCTTTCTGATTTCAGAAGATGACACATAAATCACCCTTTGGGAACGTGATCCAAGGAAAGGCCCATGTGGGAGGAAATAACTCTTTTAGGTCTCAGCCTATTTAGGGATTTAGGGATAGGTCCCAGCACTCTAACTTGGAAGTAGATTGCCAGGCAGTGCCACTGTTTAAGAACTTATTAGATGAATTCTAATTGCCTGGTTGGTATCCTAGCAGCGTTATGGTATACAAAACTATAGCTTCGTAGCAGTTGTGAAAGGCAGCTCCATATATAAGACAGCATGCTTGTCTAAACTGAAGGTAATGGGAACATGTAAAACTACAGCTATCCAAGAAGGTTTGCAGCTGGTGTACCAACCTCAGCTGTGGAAAGCACTGTGTGCTATAGGGGTATCACTTTGACATCAAGTAGCATCTCCAGGTGGATGACCATATCTTTAGTGATAGTGTTCACTCCAGTATCAACTCCTTGGGCAGACGTGCCAGCTACCATGAGTATCTGTGGTTTCATGTGCATGTTAAAAGGCATGGGATAGCACACAGCCCTACATGTTATTGCAAAAATATCAATAGACCTGAGCTGTAGCCTCCAAGCACTACCTTCTGCAATAAGAGCTACTACCTGGAGGGAAACCATTAAAGTATAGTTCCTCCCAAGACCCATCAATTTATCCAAAAGGATAGCATGCTCAATGGTATCGAAAGCAGCAGAGGGTCAGATGACTTATCGTGGTCTTATTAAGAGTTAAGTGACTTAATAAATACTTGTTTACTAACCACCTTGACAAGGTATATTGCATTAGCTGCTTTGTGTACAGTGAAGCCAGTTAGTTTCCTAGTGGATGCTCTTAGGAGGATTATTCACCTAATGTACATGGCAAGGACATGTTGAGGTCAGGGGCAATAAGTATGCCCCATTGTCATTTGGGGATCTAGGTGGGTGTGGATTATGGGATTCCCCATATAATTCTGGTTGTCTCTCCTGTAATCTGTAAAGAGATCTTTTCAAATTAGTGCATGGTCAGTGGGCTTTTGGTCTGAGCAGAGCATCTGCTTCATTATAGATGTTCAAAGGTGTAAATGTGGTCTTAGGATGAAAAATACTCAATAAATTCAAGCCAACTTTACTTTCCCAATTTCTTCTTCAATTGCAAAGTAGATTTTTAAAATTGTTTCTACTTATTTTTTCTGACTGTGATTGGACAAAATGTTAAAACATAATCAACAATTACAAGAATGAGCCTAGCAGTCCCTTGGCTCAGGTGGTTCCTCCTTCAGTCCAGTATGGCAGATAAAGGAAAGTTTTGACTTATTTGCATTGGATAATTTGCATGAGAAAATGTTCAATAGCCATAACATTATGGAAAAAAATGTTCCTCACAAAGTCTGTTGTAACATCAGTACTCCCCTTTTTTGGCTTAATTACTCATGGAAAGACTTTAACAGTTGTTTAGAAAAATACTGTAACTCATCACTCACATTTTTCAAAATCATTCTTGAATATTAATCTACTTTAGTTCTAGAAATTAGCTGACCTTATGCCTAGCAAGAATGACAGCTAGAGCAAATTTATGTGGTTGGCTAGCATTTGCAGAGCAGAACATAGCAGCAGAGTAATGGAAGGTAGTTCCAGGGACCTCTTCCATTCTGAAAATGTTAGTTTCAGCTACTTTCTGGCGTTGGCTGTAGGGAGTGCCAGCTTCTTATTGGGCTAGTGGCTATTCCTGCTAGCATGACTTCATGAGTGCTGGTGAACTAGATACTGCCATAATTGTGCATTTTTAAAGGTCTATATATTTCAAGTGGTTACTTATGGAGTGAGGTATGCTGAGGCCACATTCTTCTCACTCCTTTTTCTTACTGTAGTTCTCTTTCCTTTCTGGATCTTGATAATCATAATTTACTTAATTTAGATGTCATGGCAAACAATGGATACTGCAACCCAGGAAGTAATAGAGAGAATTAAAAGACTTGATGGAACAGGGGAGTTAACATTTAAAGTGTGTTCCTTACAATTGAACCAAGCTTTGGTCTTGACAACTAAAGCAGGCTAAAGTCGAGAATGGTGTAAATTCATTCCCATGAAAAATGTGGTGGCCTGGTACATTGTTATAAGGGAAATTCTTCCTGCAGGTAAGTTGATCTTGAGTTGCATAGTGCTTTGTATGGTATCAACAACTTAAATCTAGTGCAGTAGCATCCTGTTAGATTTTGGTGCATGCATAATATGTGTGCAGCAAGGTGCCCAAATTATTAATCTAGCTGTTGCATTGCATGAACTGCAGCTGGTGAACTAATCTTGATGGCAGGCCCACATTGAGTGGATTTTAGTAATCTGATCTCAAACTTTATCATAGAACTAGATGCAAGACATAGTTCCTCCCTAAGAACATGACAATCTAAGGATAAGTATACAAGGTGTTAAAAATGGTTAGTTTGAGGTTTATATGGTGACTGAGATTCTCACACTGCATTAGTAGCTCCAAACTGTGCAAATGTATTATATGAATGTGCACATAGGACTTAGCTGAACACAAATCTTACTGAAATCAGTGGGACAAAACTGCTCATTTGCAGAACTGCAGATTTCTTCTGTGATGTTTTAAGCAAATAAAAATTGATAAATACAGTGACATTCAATCTGGAATGCATCTGTCTTGATAGATAAAGGTCTCTGGTTTGTGCTAGTGTATTGCCCTATCTAGTGAAGTGGTGGTGTCAGCTTGGTAAAAAATATCATCAGGCAAGAGTTAGAAGGGTGCTAACATAGTTGTCACTGAGGAAAGGCAATAAATGAGATCAGGGCTAAATATATGGTTGTGACATTCTAGCAGCTGGCTTAAGCTCTGCTGTTTGTTGGAGGGGTTCATTGGCCTTAAAAAGGAAGAGAATGCATTGTAGCCCATGGAGGGAAAACAGCTGGTAGGCTTATCACTCTGCTTACTGACAGTGAAGGTCAGGTACTTTGTTGAAATAAACAGACGAGATGTGTCTTGCATTCACTGTGTAGCTATTATGAAGAATAAGTTGCACTGTAAATGGTTAATGTATTGCATTATGTGTAGTTTATTCAAATAATTAGATGTATTTTCTTTGTGTTTTTGTAGACTAAAATAGAACCTTTCTCTAATGTACTGATTCAGAGTAGGGTTGGGTATAAGGTGCAGCCTGCTGTTACTTTTGGTCTTTTTCTGTGTCTGCTGGTGCTCCCAGAATAGAGAGATTTTAAAGGAAAACATACTCACATGCTTTGCTTTAAAGGAGAAAAAATGTCTCTTGCAACTCCAGAAGTTGCCCATCTCTGATTTAGGATTTGATTTACTGTTCTAAGTTACTTTTAAAGATTATTTCTTAGAAACTCTGCACTTTTTCCTACAAAAAGCAGAGATCAACTGCATATTGAAATAAGTTCAACATGTTTAACAGCTTGTTCTTCCATAGAAACATGTTGTAAAACTGGGGCCAGAATCAAAACTGAAGACACATTTTGCATGTTGACAGGGTTTCCTTGACGTTTAAACCATTGGTATTGAATTGGTATTGGTGAGAACCAATTAATTATACTCAAATTAAGACATGTAGTCTAGTTGAGAAAAGCATTGACAGGGTTTCATTCCCTTCCAACAAGATTGGGGAATATATTATGTTAGGCATGCTTACATATACCCAAGCATTTACTTGCATAAGGGAAAAGTTACCAGTTTGTTCTAAATTTGACTAGCAGTACTGGGTTTGTTTAGTGTGACCATGAATCAACTAAGAGGAAGTTTAAAGTTAGGATATATTTACTCAGATTTCTCTTTTCTTAGGTTTATAAAGGTTGGTCCTTCCTGTATTTTGCTCTGGAATAAACTAGGCCTGGAGGATTATTTACCCTAAATTATAAACTGTAGCCTAAGAAGGGATCTTATCCTTGACAACTGATGCTGAGATTGGATAGGCTAATGTTCCTAAAAATGTATGCTTATTTCATACAGGACTAACTAAATTGAGGCTCTTTCTTATGATCGGATTGTCCATTTGTGCAGGATATATGGAAAAGGTTTGTGATGCTGCTGCAGTCTTCAGCATTTTCAGATCTACAACCCTCCTTTAGCTTATATAATGCAGTTAGAAACCTGATTATTTCCCTCCTACCACCACCTGGTATATTTGTAAAGTTTCAGTACAAAAGTTCAGATGTCCTCAGATTAATGCCCTTCAGAGATGTTGTGACTGCAGTGTCTATCATTCCTGGCCAACAGTGATACTGGCTGGAAATTAGGGAGTTTCAACTTGGGGATCATTTAAAAAAACAAAACAAACTGTCCAGTAAATAATACGCATTTTAATGATCCAGAATTATGGGAGATGCCACATTTTTGTTGACTCTAAGTTACAAGTAGACGTTATTAAGCAAAACATAATGAATTGTATTACAAATAGCTGAATGTATTTAAAGTTCATAGTCTGAGTCAAGAATAACTTCATGTTTTTTTGAATGACATGAAAACAGTTTGGAAGCTATAGTTGGTGCAAACCTAGATTGAATCTAGATGCAGAATCTAGACTGCTAACTGGTACAAGCAGTAGGGCAAATACTGTTTTAAGAATTACACTGGTTGCCAGTTTGTTTCCAGGCCTGATTCAAAGAATTTGCTGCCTGAGGAGAACCAGGAAATGCTTCCCATTTCTCACTGTTTAGGGTGGAGCCTGTTGCTGGGAGGAGGGCCTATTTTTCCATGTGGGTCAGCTGTCTGAAGCTGTTTGTCTCTTTCCCTTCCCCTCCAGGTATTTAGGGCCACACCATGGTAGAGGTGTGAGCCTTTGTTGCTAGGGCTCTTGAGCTTTGGCTCTTAGCCTGTGGCTTTTCAACTGTGGCATCAATGGGGACAACGCCAGAAACATTGTATCTGCCCAGCCTAATGCACCCCAGCAACCAGCCTCAGAAGAGTTCAGCAGTCAGGACAGTAGAGGAGCAGGTGGGGAAAAACAAAACCATTTAGAGGTTTAGTGCCTGCTTCTTGGTGGCTGCTGCATTGAGAGAAGACCATGGCTGAGAGAGAGAAATTCCCCCTCTGCCTGTGGCTACTTTCCAGGTGGATATCTGTCAGCTTTGGGATTCTGCATTTAAACTGAAGTTTTAACTTATACCTGGAAAATTCACTGTGTAGCCTGGGGAGGGATTAAGTTTGGTTAAGAGTAGGGGGAGGTTTGGTGTTGAGGGAATAATAGGTCATCTGAAGAGAGTGGAATTAGGGAGTTTATAACCCATCCGCCTTTTTTTTTGTTCTTCCCCCAACCAGATGGTTCCTGGTTATCTGACCAGTTTGCCCTTGAATCTGGTACTGAATCTGTTGATGTTGAATGCCAGGTCAGTCCAAAATAAAATCTCCTCTATCTACAGTTTAATTCAGTCCTTTCCCCCATAATTTAATGGTTTGTCCTAGGAGAATACTGGATTATAATTGACATTTTTGACTTACAAGTTTTTCCTGCTGGCATGGCTGGTACTCCTGTCAAAGTCTTTGTTACTTTGTGGAGAGCAGAGATAACTAGGGTAGCTGACCTAATCAACTCCAAGCAGCCTTTCCCTCTGAGGAGAACCTGGATATAGCCCCTTTGGAATATATTTTATCTGAGGGCAGTGAGACAGAAGGGAGGAACTTAAGAACACAGGTTGAAGTCTCATGCCAAACACAGGCTAGTGCTTGTTACAGAGCCTGTGTGATGGTGACGGTCATAAAGGCCTCGGCCAGTTATAAATACATGTATGTATGAATGTATGAAGGAAGGATGGATGGACAGACGGAGGGATTTCTTTGCCACCAGCATTGCATCTTCTCAGTGTTATCTAGTGGAGCTTTTCTAAGAATTTCAGGACCTTTTGCAATCCAGACCAGGGAAGGAAATAGTAGAAACCACAATAGCATGCTGCAATCACATCTCCAGGTTTTAGTCTAGATAGATAGATAGATAGATAGATAGATAGATAGATAAATAAATAATTATCTCAGTGTATTAGACATTTTGGTACATTTGAAAATGGTGTGGAAGTTTCAGTCTGTCCAAAATATAGTGGTGAGGTTGTTAATATAAACTGACCCTCATTATATTTTCTGTCTGCATTGACTGTCAGTACATTTCTCAGCCGATTCAAAGTGTTGGTATTGACATGTAAAGCTTTACATAGCTTTGGACTAACTTACTTGAAGAACAGTGTCTTCCCATATTTAGGTGTCTGCACACTAAGGCAATCTTCCATGGTTTTTCTCTAAGAATTCCAACCAAAGGAAATGAGATGGATGGCTACTAAGCGAAGCCTTCTTCTGTACCCAAGTATGAAAAGCCCTTTTTGTACCCCTGTTGTGGAATGAATTTACGAGAAAGAAGCCTATTGTCTACGTTGTCCTTTTCTTGGCACCAGATGAGAACTTTATTTTAGTCTTTCATTTTTAAAAAATCCATTCCTGTATTCTAAATCTTTGTACTGCTGCTAGGATTTATTTGGCTATATTTAAATATTAATATTAATATTAGTATTATTACATTACATTTATAACCCACCTATTCTGCCTTGCAAGGAATTTAATGTAGTATACATATTTCTCCATTGCAACATTTTATCCTCATAACAACCTGCCTGTGAGGTGGGTTAGGCCAAGCATCTGGTCAAAGTCACTCAGTGGGCTTCATGACTGAGTGGGGACTGCAGCTTGGATTGCCCTGGTCTCCAGTCTAACACAACAGCTCTTACAGTCTAAAGTGTTATATTGTGTTTTAACTACTTTATTTTGTTGGGTTTAATTGTTAATCTCTTGGAGGACTTTGGTATTGGGTGGTATAGAAAAATAATAAGTAAATGATCTGTGACAGTCAGCCTAAAGCACCTTACAGAATTCTTGTGATGGTTTCTGGTGGAAAGGCAAGACGTAACTAAAGTGAAATTAAGTAAATAATTCTATAGTAGTAAAACATAACTGCCTTTTAGTAGCATGTTTGTTCATAATAAGCCTCCCTAGCATGTAAAATGCTAGGTAAGATACTTGAGCTTGTGCACTTGGGCAACCAGTTCTAGATATTCTTGAATGAGACTGATTATCTGTATCCATTTCAGTCAGGTTTCAGGCTGGGATTTGGCATGTAGATAGTTTTGGTTGCCCCGTATGCTCAGAAGAGAGACAGGATAAAATGGAAAGAAGAATTATGCAAGTCATCTGGGCTCTGTGTGAGAGGAAAAAGGCAGGCTATAGCTATCATAAATCAAATGAAGTGTGACTCTATTGATATGCATTTGGAGGGAAGTGAATCCAATCTAAATAATACAAATTACCAGAAATACATGGTGGTGCAGGAAAATGGGAAATTTTGGAACTAGGGGTTGGTGACCCTGGGGTGTTGGCAATTGTTTGCAACAAGTGCAACCTCATTTAAAACCCCTTGCAATTAGTTATGATGGAGCAGTGGAGTGGTGCGCAATGAGCATTCACTGTCCAAGCCTTTTATAAGAATGGTGATGGCTGCTCCGCAAAGGAAATTTTGGCGTCATTACCAGTTAGGACATCATGATCGGATCCTGTGTCTGCTCATGCGATTACAACATGGGTGCGTAATTTGGAAGAAACAGGTTCAGCCTTAAAAAAGAAGTCCCCAGGTGGAGTTCAGACGGCCTGTACACCAGAGAATATTGAGGCTGTTCGAGCTGCCATCATGAGGAGCTGCTCCGTTTGACGACATGCATCATTGCTACATTTGGGGCTATGAAGTGTGCAAAGAATACTGCATGAGTTGAAGTTCCATCCATAATGAATTGCAAACTGTGTAGGAACTCAAACCCAGTGACCATGTGGTACATAAAGTTTTGTGAACAATTGCTGGGTATAGTAAACAAGGAAGCCAATTTCATTAACAACTTGTGGATTTTGGATGAAGCCCATTTTCACCTTAATGGATATGTTAACAAACTGAATTTAGGAACTAGGGGTTGGTGACCCTGGGGCATCAGCAGATGTTTAAAAGCCAAGCGTACCACACACATCCTGCAACCATTGCTGAACTAAAAAGGAGGATTGAAGAGGAAATCGCTGGCATTCCTTTTGACATGTTAACGTTGAGCAATATAGAATTTCCACAACAGGCTGTCAGAATGTGTATGGAGAAATGGACAGTACCTTCCTGATGTTATCTTGAAGACATCAAATGACTATAGAATGAATATCAATTACTACCATTAATTGCATATCCTGTACAATAAATTTCATCATCAGATGTATTTCTTAATGTGTTTATTTGTGCATTGAATATCAATTGAAAATTTCCTGTTTCCCTGCACTACCCTGTAGTACACACTTGGGGTATTTTTTTTTTTTTTTAAAGGTAACCATCTAGTGATAGCTCCTTCAGCATCCCATGCAGATACTTTGGAGATATTGTCACTGGTTTTAGTTTGGAGATAGCTTTTCATGATCTCTAGAGGGGAAAAAGTGAAAAATGCCATGATCCTCACAGGTCAGCTTTTTGTCAGCCTGGGTTAGCGTGCTGCTCAAACATATGCAACAGTGAGGCCACTTATCACTGAGCTGATTTGTTAGAGTCTGATAACACAGTATTCTAACTGAATATATTAAGAGCATTATTTTGCTGCTCTAAATAACACCATAGTCTTGTTGTTAAAAGCACTTAATTACTATTATATTGGCTTCAAAAAAAATATTCATGCTGTACGCATTTGGTCTGATATAGTTACAGAAGAGAGAGTAAAGCTGCTTCTCGGTTAAACTCTCCAGTTCTTTAGTACATAGGTTATTAGAGGTGAATAACATGGATTTAACAGATTTAGTTATTCATCCTAAATCTCCTAGTACATTTTTAGCTGTTGTTTTGCTTTAAAAACCTTTTAAAGCATGGGAGCACCTGCTGCTATATAAAATACTCATTTTATCAAGATCACAGGATAATCTGGTTAGTCCAGATTAGAGACAGTGATAAGACAATAATCCAGATTCTTGGGATTGATTGTCAGTGACATTTCTGGCTAAGATAAAAGGGATGTATATGATTGATGATTCTGGAAAAAAAAATTGCACAGCTGTTCAGCATCTTCCTAGACCAAACAGAAAGAAACTGCTGTAAATGGCATGTCTCTTACTTATGATATTGTTGTGTTAATGTTTTAATGTGTATTCTATTTCACATTTGAGAGGGGGATGGCCTTGAAAGGTCTTGGATTTGTATCTGCACCATCATTTATCTTCAGTTTGTTTATGGTCATATTTATTTATTTATTTAGAAAATTTCTATGCAGCCCCATTTGCCAAAGCCTCGGGGCGGCTCACAACATAAATCAATTAAAATAATATAAATTAACAATATAAAATAAGTTAACAATATATAGTTTGGTCTTGTGTTCAGGCAAGCAACTGGGAACATAATATGTAGGCAATGGAAACTTTTACTTACAACTGACTTGAGTTTGCATGACATGACAACCTGTTGTGGCTAACTAGTCAATGTGGCTTGTGATGTCATGCAAACTCAGACTACTTTCCTTGAGTAACTTGTTTGTGTGCACTCCATTGTGAATACAGGGTAGCAGGAAGTGAACCAGTAGGCAAGGACAATAAAACCTTACTGCTGAGCTCATCTGGACCACTACTAGTGAGAGCCCTGCATGAGAGAGTGGTCACCAACCTAGAGGGCTTCACCAAAAAGGGGGTGCTTGCCATCCCATTTCATGAGGAAAGATGCTCTTAGAGCTTTACCTTTCACTTCATGGCTTGATATTTGACAACGGTCAAATGAAAACCAAGGCAAAACATTAAACTACTTGTGGCCAGGACATTGATGAGACAAAGCTGTGCATTTGGGGTAATCAGTGTTGTTCATCTGTTTACCTCTGAGAATTCAACAAAAAACAAGTGAAACCATTTGTGTAAATCTCTCCTTTGAGGAAAGAGATGGGTGGTAAAACAGTGATAGGTGCTCCAGTATCCCATGTTCAAGTGCTATCAGTTCAGACATTGTGAAAATCAGTAATCAAAAAGAAAACCAGCAGCAGCTGCAGATGTGGTCCTGGCAACAGCAGGGGGAGGAGACAAAACAGCTCCTGCTGCAGTGCCCTCTGGGATACCTGTGAGGAGACTGAATGGAAAAGAGGTTGGGGCCAATCTGTGCCTGATTGTCTGTTGGGTGCAGTATGAGTTTTTTGATGAACAACTCAAAACTGTAGCTCCTTTGAAGGATGGGTTGCTGTGTCATGCAAGTCCTCACACAATTTGTAAATGTGCATCAGCCATATTCATAAGCAAACATTAGATTCCAACGTAACTTGTCTTCAGTTTACTATAATTTAGTGGCATGTAAGACATTTCTTTTCAGCTGTAATATTGGATTCTGTTCGGTATGATTTAGGCATTGACCTACTTATTGTAATGCTAAACGTGTTTATATTTCTATTGAAATACAGCAGTTTGACTAGATCATGTTGTACAATGTCCGAAAAGAATTGGCTCTCTGGTTTTCTTTATGAAGAATGTATATGTTGTACCTGAAGTAACTGCCTTATTATTGATAAAACAGGACAGTTTCCCCATTTTTAAAAAATCTAAAATATCTTTTGTAGGACAATACTGATGTAGACTAGGTATGAATTTATGTGTGTGTGTATGAATGTTATAAATACATGCAGTAGAGAATAGTTCCCTCTCCTAGTGTGCAGTTTTTTGACTCAAACATATGTCTTTGAATGGTGACACTTGTAAACAGTTCAGAAGAAATACCCAATTATAAATACCCGATTTGGATTATTCAGTACTATTTAGAAATATCTGCTAGATCTAACTTTATAATTTAACATGTACCTTAGTTTTGGTTGAAATATTGTATAGTGTTCTCATAGCAAGTGAATGCTAACTTCATTGTATCATCTGCTCACTTACTTGTGATTTCTTTATTCATACAGCACAAAGGGAATTGACTACTGGTTTCTGGTTTTACACATGTCAGACATAGTGAAAAGATTTAAAAGTAGGTTTATTTTCATTTGACTGACATTTATAAGCTGTTAGGCTAACATACAAAATTGACATAGTTCAGGTTTGTGTATTAAATGGGAAAAGACAGCTATCAGATGGCTCAGCTGGTTTAAAATAGTCCTTTAGTGTGTTTCCTAAAGCCCAGCATACAGCGAGACAAAAAGACTTGCAGGTGAAGTAAATATAACAAATTCTGGATTGCTTATCAGTGTTGCTTGTACTTGGTAAAACTGAACTAGGGACAGGAAGTGGGGAACATGATCACAAATTTTGGCTGAACTCCATAGGTAACCAACATGGTTTGTTTGACCATGATCCCCCTCCTCTAGGAAGGTTGTGTCTTGTGCTTGACTAAGAGGTTGGAACAATCCCCACTCCTCCAGCTTCAACTGAGGAATTGAGGAGAATAGTTTTTTCAGCACTGATTGTAATTCCTGATCCCTCCTACTTGAAAGTATCACTACAGAGATGATAGCCTTTCCCCCTCTCCATCTCTGAGACTGGGAAGAAGGTTGGAGAAGGCAGGGATTGTTTTTCTTGAGAGGTCAAGCTGGCACAACCAGGAACTGAAGGTAAAACACTTAATAGCTATTTATTTGACCTCAGCACACACCACAATTGATTAAGAAACAGTAGCATTTGAACTGGGGAGTCACTTCTGTGTTGTTTTGAGACAATAGTTTGGACACCCAACTTGGCATTCTTCCCTTCCTACAAACTTGTATGGATTAGCATTTTAGTACTCTTATTTATTCAAGGTTCATGTAGTTGCTCAGAGTTAGTGTGTAGCGACTGCAGCCACTTGGCATGCTCGTCAAGCACTTCCGATGCTTGTATCCTTGCTACTGTATGAGAAAGTGTGAACTAGCACTTGTAGTAGGTACTGTTGGTTTGAAAAGAAAGGTGATCAGTTGTGCTGCTTGCAGTTCAACTTTATATTTTATAAGTAGGTGGAGATTTCAACTGGTTTGAAGACGAGAATTGTAATTTTTAAGAAAGTTTTGGGCATAAATGTTCAAGGCTTTGCTAGACTGGGATTCTTCTAGTTATATAGCATAATGTGCTTTTTTCCTCCCAGTGGATGATAGATGCATCTGTTTTCCTTCCCTTTCCCACCCCAGTTGACCATAGGTCTCACTTGAAGCAAAATGTATTAGGGCTGTTATCTGTAAAGGCTGAGGTGAGAATAGCAGCACTTGCCTCTGAATTTATTTGTGTGGGAGTATTTAGATATACTTCTTGCTTTGATAGTACTACCCTTAAACTGTTCATGCTATCTTGTATAAAACTTGATGAACAGACTAGCAAACTAACAGTTGCAGTAAAGTTATGGTAAAACTTGCCAGACTTCTAAGTTTGAACATTGAGCGCAGTGAAAAAAATATGGTTGCAGAGAAATCGTGATTGGTTGTGTGCTCAACTCAAAAAAACCTCAATGTCCTGAATCAATTCGATTTGCTTCAACTTGAATCAATCCGTCTTGTCCTGACGTGAATTGATTCACCTTGAATCAATTCAGGACATCAAGGCAGCCATGGCAGTGTTGGGGTAAGTGTGTTCAAAACAAGGGGGATTAATGGCAATGTGTCTTTTATTGTTTTATATATATATTGTTTATATTGTAGGTTGTTGATTAAAAGAACCTCTGCTGCCTCCCAGTCAAACATGGTAGCATTGTTTCATTCTTACTACCAAGTCTTGTGTGTTTGTTGCCATATTACATACATGACTTTTTTACCTGAGCAAGGGAATGTTTTTAAAATAATCATATAAAGGTCTGTCTGACAACCAGCACCAGAGACATTTTATGCAGTTAAATATGGAAATAATATTATTACATTGCATGCATATCCTGCCTTTTTTCCTCTTTGAGGAGCCCATGGTGGGTTACATACCTCCATTTTATTGTCATGACAACAACCCTGTTAAGTAGATTATGCTGAGAGTGAGGGATTGGCCCAAAGACCCTCAGTGGCCATCATGAGTGTGGCTAGAACCTAGATTCCCAGGTCCCTGATCAAACACACTAACGACCACATCACACTGATAACAAGACCTGCATGCTGGATAATTTTATCATATCTTTTTCTTTCTAGTGTTGTTCTTTTATGCCTCATTCAGCACTGGTCCAGTGTTACCCTCACAAAAACAGTCATTGACCCAACTAAAGCTTCTATGATTGAAATGTAGAAGTAAGGTTTGATAGTTTCTGGGTAGACTAGAACAGTTTTCCTTGAGTGGAAATTAAATACCTGTGCTTAAAAGACAGAATGTAAATACTCATTTTCACACTGAAAAAGCCACCTTGTTGCAGTGTATCTGGTAGAAGGCATCTACTCAGTTTTAGAGTAATTATAGGTCTAACTAGCATGCTTATATCTGGTTTATTGAACTACAGTCTAATTATTACTCAGGAGAAACATGCTGGGCAAAGCTTACTTGAAGAACTTTCAGTAAAATCCTTTCTGAAGGATCCAGTGCCTCTGACATACCCAGATGCTTGGTGGACTCATGGTTGTGGGACAGAAGTGAGGGAGGAGGAGTGTTCTCTCTTTCCCCTCTTCCTGTTCTGAGTAGAATGGTGGTTTCACTGATTTCCTATCCATTGCTAGCAGTAGGAAGGAAATTGTTTATACCATCTTTAGGATTTGTGTTGGGGTTACATTTGCTGACTGAAAGTTATTTTTCATCCACCTTGAGGCAGTAATTCAGGTCAAGATTCTGTTAGTATGGTTACAGTCACACCGGTATGTGAACATGAATTGACTTACTTTGAAACAACTAATTTTTTTTTTCTTTTTAAAATTTCAGTTTAACTTTGTTGGAAGAATCCTTGGGCCCAGGGGGCTAACAGCTAAACAACTTGAGGCTGAAACAGGATGTAAGATAATGGTCCGAGGCAAAGGGTCTATGAGAGACAAGAAAAAGGTAAGAGCTTTAAAGAGAAACAGTTGCTTATTAGGATTGCTTTTTACAGATAATATTAAGCCTTAGCAAATTATGCCCATTATGAAGAAAGTAAAGTCTTCAGAGTTGCTATTCTTAACATGTTACAATGGATTCTAAAACATTTTACCAAAAAGTAGATATTTATCTGCATTCAAATTGTTTATGCATATGATTATTTTATGAAGATTGAAATAAATCTTGAGGCTTCAGTAGCATAGGGTATGTGTTTCGGGTTAGCAAGATCTTTTTTACTCATGACAACAAATCTTCCTACAATATTTGTATTACTTCTTCCCTCCATCCTCAGATTGGGGGCAGTGGTGTAGTGGACAGACAATGTATAAATTAAGGGAATGTATAAATTAGAGCACTGGAGAAAGGGATTAAACATTGTTGCTTGAAACAGCCTTCTTCAATCTGGTGCTCTCCAGATGTTTGGGATTTAGCATTCATCATCCTCAACCAGCATTTGTATTGGTCACGTATGCTCAGAATTACAGTCCAGAATATTTGGTGAGCACCAGACTGGGGCAAGCTATGTAAGGACTACTAATCAATCTATGGGTAATTCTAATTGTAAACCACCTGTAACATATCTTATTAGAGCTTCCATAGACTGCATTACAAGTATTTAAAGGGCTTCCAGCATAATCTTCTTGACAGACTTGTGAGCAGACTAGTGGTTATATTCATGTAGGACACTTACAGACAACTCTGTGCTAGGAATTTCATGACTTACAGTTTGTACTGTTGGCCACTATACTGTTTCTTTATGATTGGGTTCATTAGTCATTTGGGAAACTGCTCAGAATTATTGCATTTGGTTCCCCTTGTGCATACAGAATGCAGTGTGATTCTTGTGAAGAGACGTGTGTCATATTCACACTTGGAGAACAGAGCAACTACAGTTAAAATAGAAGACAAGGTGATCTTGGAGTATAATACTGGTGAGATGGAGGATGGAGTCTTTTAGAATCACTGACTGATTCAGCTGACATACAGTAGCTAATTGTTGATTCTTTAACCCATGGTTACTCATGCAGGTGTCATATTGCATATCCAATCCACACTCATGGCTTGTTGTGTCATATAAATCCAGTGAGCAGGGATTATGTGTATATTAAATATTGTAATAGAGATTATGGGTTGGGTGAGGATTGTTTAACTCTTCCATAACCTACACTTGTTGGGTTTGTATGATATGATAATCCCCAAACAGGGGCTTTGAATTCAAAATGGCAGCCATACATATTGCAACTTCATAGTGGGTTGAATAATAACACAATAAAAGAGTAACTGTGCCATCTCTATAATGTTTTAATTCAAAATGCAGATAATATATTTGCAATATGGTTAATTCTTTACATGGAAAAACTATCTTACATTCAGTGTTGAAAGAGTATGGATCAATTCCTCAGTGGCAAACGAAACCAGTGAATACCAACATTTTAAATCCAACATTGTAGTTGCTAAATTCAGATGCCAGTTTATAAGGAGGTCATTTTAAAGAACTATACAAAATAGAAACTGTTTCATTAATAGTGCTTGCCTGTGGGCAGTTATGGCTTCCTCTTTCTGAGTGCCAAATTACAAAGTAACATGAATAGGACATAATTAAGCTTGAAAAAAAATTGAGCTGGCCTTAATGGAGGAGGAAAAAGTAAAAGGTTGGCATAGTGAAAAGGCAAATATAGTTGTTAATGTATGGTCCTATTTATACGTTTCTTGTTTGTTGCAATACATTGAGCATTTTGTGATCAACAAATTCATCTAGCTTATATACCATCAATGTCTTTCTGTATATGAAGCTGTTGAAGGCAGCTGAAAGAAGCAATTAAGTAGCCAAAAAGTGATCTATTGCTTTTGTATCCCTTCTTTCTCCAGAGTGCTCCAGAATGTTGTATGTTATAGTGAAATATGTAACGTTATTTTATCTGATTAAGCAATATGGATTGTAATTGCAGTCTTAGGTATTTTTAATATCCAGATGAATTGGATAATACAAATAAATTGAACTTGCTTCCTTTGGAAAGCAAAGGGCAAAACCTTGATTCTGAAGAATTTTCTGCGAATGAATTTCCTTTGTTGGTATTTGTTTAGCATAGGAAATTATGTCTTTGCTCTGCTTTGGTTTCCAATCTGTACATAGTCTGGGAACAGTCTACTCATATCAGCTCCCCTTAATGCCAGTGTTTAGACTATTAAGTTTACTTATTAAGCCAGATTGTCAATAAACCTTGTGCAGCTGCCTTGCTTTTTCTCTTCACACAAGTGGAAAAAGAAGCTACAGTTCATTATAGCTTCCCACAGTGTTCAAACTGGGAAATTAAGAGTGGTTTTCAAACAAGGTTGAAACTTGGCATCATATTCTGGCTTGTTTTGAACCCATTATCCATAGTTTCTCAGTTGAGATGGATCGTAGTATTCTTAAGGTTATGCAGAGCTTGTACACATCTCAGCCTCTTGCATTTTGAGTTTATCATTTAAATGTGACCGCTTGTGAAAACAGGAAATGGATAAAGATTTATATTTCTTGGATGTAATAATGTGTACAAAACTTGCTGTGTATAGATGCTTATCTGCCTTGGTCATTTTTAAATGATGTGCTTATTATGCTGATAATATTTTAATAGGTTACTTTTTAAAGACTTTTATCTTTAGTTAATCATCAGGGAATGATCCTAGCTCTTCATTGTAGAATTTTATCCTTTTTACTTGGGTTCAAGTTGCCACTCAGCCATGGAGCCAACTGGGTGAGTTTGGGCCAGTCACAGACTTTTAGTTCAACCTACCTCATAGGTTGTTGGGATAAGATTGAGAGCAGCAGAAGAGGAAGGATGTAAGTCACCTTAAGTTATTTCAAGAAGAAAAAGGCGGGATATGAATCTAATAAATATACTGCAACATAATTATATGTTTAGTTTCAGTTTTAAGATAAGACATTTTGTTTCTGTTGAACTGTTTGAAAGACTATTTAATAAATAATTTATTTAATAAGACTATACACGATTTATAACCTGAGACCAAGCTTATTCAAAGCTTTCTTGTAAGAGTTGATCTATTGCCAGACCTACGAGTTTAACTGCTATAGAACTATTTTTAAGGACAAAATGTCATAGAAGTTTAATTATTTCTAAACACAGCTGCTTCAGAAGCATGGTGTACTAGTAGATCATTAGTAAACATTTATAAGAAAAGTTACAGTCAATTAGTGTTAATTTCCTATACATTGTTGCACATTATTTGCTTCATCTGTAATGAATAGGCAATGAGGTGCATTATTGATTTGAGAAACTGCTCTGCAAGCCATCACAAAATGGTTGCCATGGGAAGTATTGCTAGAGATGTAAAGTTTTTCAAATTTTGAAGTCATGAGTAGGAAAAATTTGGAAAAAGTGTAAATCCCAGAAAAAAATAAAGTATGAATTGAAATTCACTATGTTATTTTAAGAATATAACATATATTGTGCATAACTTGGTTCAACATAAAATTTTGTGCTTGGTATATTTTGCGTTTGACATAAATTGCAAATTGATTTTTTTGTGTCTTGAACTGTAAGGAATACTTGAACTGTGAGCAAAATCATTGGTTTTATCAGGGTATGGAGAACATGAAAAAACAATAAAAACAGAAAACCATCAGTATTTGTAAAATAGAAACAAATTTCTCCTCCATAGTACCAAGCAGATATAAAGCAATCATTCCCATATGAAGAACTGAGAAAATAGTATAATTTTCTGAGCTATTCTCAGTCCTTCTTTGTGGTCTCTGTGCATATGGGCTCTGTATCGGTTCTTGAGAAGATTTTCCTAATTAAATTCATTCTAGCAGGAGCCCTTGCTCTCTCTCTCTCTCTCCCCCTCCCCCAGTATATCAAGGAAGGGCTCCTGCCATTTTCCCCAGTTCTTTTCTGACCACCATTGCACTCATGGTGCAATTATGATACTAGGATGCTACAAACTGTGATCCTCTCAGAGGGCCTTTGGGCTGATGTAGCAGACAAGAAGTCCAAAAATGAATGAATGAATAAAAATGATGGCGATCTGTTAATTGTTTGTTTGGGAGAAGATGGGCTCCCTCTGAGAAAACCTTCCAGAACAATATAGACAGTTGGCATGAATCTTTCAGTCTCGGGCCCTCCATGTGTCCCATCATCAGATAAATATGGCATGCTGCGACTTTGAATGTGACTCCAGAGCTCATGTTGGTATGGTGCTTATTAGCTGGCATACTTGGCCCTGTGTGGCTGGACTACCCGAAGAGTTGCATATGAGAATCAAGAATCTGCCATTTGATGGAGATGACCTCTTCAGACCCCTTCAAGTCTGATGAAAGGCAGCATTGACTAGCATGACCATTCAGTCCTCCTCCTCCCATCTGATTTGATGGACATTTCTTCACATATCTTTCTTCTTGGGAAGCCATAACATAGGCTAGGTTTCCGTAGTGGAGAGGGGATGCCAAATTGAGAGGGGATGCCTGTCCTGGCCGTAAAATGGACTATGCCTCCTGTTCCTCCATCTGACCTTTGAAATGGATTCTATTCATGGTACTAAAGAAGGATGGTGGCCTTGGCCTGATTCTATATCTCAGAAATGTCAGTTTCTTCATCACACTGAAGAAGTTTCACATGGTTTTCTTGTAGGACATCATACCACTGCTGTGTCAAGGGTATGCACATCTATTGACTTGAAGGATGCCTACTTTCATATTGCAGTACATCACTACTGTATTTTTTGCCTCTAAGCATGGAGGCAAATTCACCATCTTCCCATTTGGACTTTCCACCATCCTGAAGGTATTTACCAAATGAATGCCAGTCATCTGTGCTTACTTCCATCTGCAAGAAACCAAGGCTTCCACCAACCACGATGACTGTGTCCTTGAAAGAATAGCTTTGTACTACTTGTGTCCTACAAATAAAATATTGGGTCTGTGTATGAATTAAGAAAATTCTGTTTTTTCTCTTTCTCAGTCAGTCCTTTATATTGGAGCACAGAACAACTCAGGTACTTCAAGAGACTAACTCAGCATGTGAGGCTGTGATACTGATATATGTAGCCTCAAAGTAACAAACCAGCCCCAGATGGTATGGCAGGTATAATGCCTCCTCAGGTTCATGGCAATAACAGTTGTGATGGTCCTGTTCAGCTGACTTTGGGTGCATCCACTCCATCCCTGGTTTGTATGTACTTCCTGACCTCAGTGTCATTTGGACTGGATGTGTCCCACCATTCCTCACTCAGTACTTTCAAGCTTAGCCTGGTGGACCAACTGAGCCAATGTGGATGAGGAGTCAGCTTCATACTGCCAGAACTGAACATCATGGTAACAATGAATGCCTCCCTTCAGGGATGGGAGGTGCACTGTGGCACCATGCAGACTCATGGGGAATGGACTGCTTGGTATTATTATTATTATTATTATTATTATTATTATTATTATTATTATTATTACATTTCTATGCCGCCCCTTGCCGAAACCTCGGGGCGGCTTACAGCATGATAAAATACATTGAAATACAGTAGTACATAATAAATTACCATTAAATATAAAAATACAAAAAATACATTGATTTACAAATACAAAATTAAAATTATCAGTATAAAATAAAAATATAGGAGGAGAAAGAGAAGGAAGAAGAAGTTGCCCAGGCCAGATCATATGTTTTAACAATTGAAATGGTAATGCCACAAACAGATCAATTATCTCAAACTCCTGGCTGTACAGAACACCTTCATCACCTTCCAACCTGTTCTTTAGAATTAGCATATGCAGATCATGTTCTCTGGTGTTCTACCTGAACAAAAGGGAGCTACCAAGTCCATTTCTCTGGCACAACTCACCATACAGATATGGAACTAATGCATCAACATGGGTATCACACTCACAGCCATCCACATGCCTGGAATGGGCAATCTGAGAACAAAGTGAGAGGCTGAGCATGAATGGAAAATGGTTCCCAGGATCCTTACAGAAATCTTCGAAACCTGGGGAACACCATCTATCATTCTTTTCACCACCAAGACCAACACAGTCTCCAACAACTTTTGCTACCTGGCTGGGACCAGCAAGGGCTCGATGGGAAACATGTTATTCTTCTCTGGAATAGGACTTTCTTTTATTTCTTTCCACCATTCCTGCTCATCACTGCGAAGATCTGCAGGGGCAGGATCACTTGCATTCTCATTGCTTTGTGATGGCCCTAGCAGTCATGGTTCCGCACCTACTCAGACTAATGAATAAGACTTTGATCTACCTTCTAATCCAAACCTTATCTCAGAGAACTGAGGGAAGATCCTCTATCCTGACTGCCACCCTGCACCACATGGTATGGAAGATTATCCAGTAGACCTGGACATATTTCTCCCAACCATACATCCAGGCAGCACTGTTTCCATCTATGAGGAGATTCTGTGCAGGAAAATGGAACATATTCTCTGCCTTGACCCAGCAAGAATCCCCCTCATCAGTCAACAACTTCTGGAATTCCTACACATTTTCTTCTGCAAGGGGCTGGAGCTATCTTGCACCAGTATTTACTTGGCAGTAAATTTACTTTATTCTTCTTGTTCCATCCACCAATCCAAGGTTTTTCTGTCTGTTCACATCTGCTATGCCATTGGTTCCTGAAGGGACTGCAAACCAGTCCTTTGTCCTGAACAGGAGCATTTCTGTCATTCTTCAAGCTCTTCATAATGACTTTTTAAGCTTGGCCATCACAGATCTCAGACTTCTCTCCCGGAAGCCTTCCTCATGGCTATTGCAATGGCCAGAAGGGCCAGCGAGCTCTGCATGCTCCATGTCAGTCAATCATACCTCACCTTTCTTGGAGACAAAGTCTTGCGCCCAGATCCATCATTCCTTCTGAAGGTTGCCTCACTATTCCAACTTAGCCAGGACATTGTTTTACCTGTTCCATCCAACCCGATGGAATCTATCCTGTACACACTTGACATATGCAGGGCCCTTGCATTCTTTCAGTCTCAAACATTCTTTTTGCTGCTCTCAGAGACTCTTCATTTGCTATAGCGAGAGGTCTTGAAGAAAACCCATAAGCTTTCAGTGGCTTGCCTACTGGGTGGTTGAGACTATCATGCTTGTCTATCAGCTCAGAGGATGCAGATCCCTGAAAGATCCAGAACACACTCCATGAGGACAGCCACTACCCCAATAGCACTTCATGCTGGCATCTTTCTGCAGGACCTCTGCAAGGTGTCAATGTGGTCTACCCCATCGACATTTATCAGGTGTTACTGACTCGGTGTCTGCACCAGACAACACTGCTCTTTCAGCAAGATGGTCCTCTCTTCAGTTTTCTGTTGGTGACACTTCCTCACCTCCAACTTGAAGGTAAGCTTGCTAGTTGCCTATATGTGTGATGCACAGAGACTACACAGAAGAAAGTCAGGTTGCTTATTTGTAAATGCCACACTTCAGGTGCTCCCCTGTGCATTTACTGAACCCACCCACTGACCCCACATCAATGCCAATCAGCTTCATCACTTTACAACTCCTTGACCCCGTCATTCCTGGGCTTGAAGTCTGGTCTTCATCAGCCTCCCCTTGATTCTGAGGCCATAAACTTGATTTCAGTGGAACTGAGAAAGTGGGAAGGAACCTCTCCCATATATCCTGAGCACCCATCAAAATGAGAGTAGCTAGCCAATCTTCCTGACAGCAGGCCCTGGGCAGTCACAGAGCCCATATGTGTGAATGCAAAGATTACTAATTGAAGAATGACAGTTACAGGTAAGCAGCCTGCATTTCCCCTGTATTTAGAGTTGGAAATAAACTTTGTTTCTCCAAAAGCAGAAGTTGCTTTCATCTTGACCATTTGGCATTGAATTTCTGTCAGAAGTGCACTGTCTGATTCAGATACAGTGGATTGCAGAAAAAACTGGTTTTAGACTCTTCAGGGTCTTGTGCAGCTAACACCATTCTCTTCAAGTACACTGTTCCATGCACTTCTGAATACTTTATCCTCAAATCCTCAACTGTGACAATTTTGTAAAGAGCTGCTTTGTATTTTTTAGTAAACTTTCAACAGAGGTTGTCACTCCTCACCATTGGATTTTACTATTGAGCCACTGAGAATTTTATTATTTGCAGTTTTTTGAAGACCACAGCTACAGTATTGAATAGTTTTTACATGTTTCTTTTGCTCATCTAAAGATCCCTTAGTGGATGTCCAGTTTCATTAACCAAGTTTAGAGCATGTCATTCATAATGGTTTGCACCAGTATGTGCAAATACTTACATATTATTAACTCTCATTCTACTTTGATACTATTTACATTGTCAGCCAGCAGAGCAAATATTTTACTACTCAACATTTTCTGTAGGTCTTCACATAGCTTTGAACAGCATTGTGCAGTTGTCATTCTCTGCTTGAGGAGTGTGTTGAATCTGAAAAAGAACATGTCTTATCTGGCTATAGGGATGCCCTGATGCTTGTTGATGAGGCAGAAACAGAAACACAAGAAGAAAACATGCCAGCAGTGGATAAGGAGGCAGGGCCCCAATATATTCATCATTTCTGCCAGAGGCAGGAAAACTATCTAGTCCTTAGGAATTCTGCCACTTGGAAAAAAAGCATGCAGATTCTTCCTCTTAGGTGGTGCACTAGTTTGCATGCTAGACCTATGTGAATACCTACAGCAGGGAACATTGATTGTATCTAGCCATCTCATGGTTATAAGGTTGGCCAGTATGCCAACAGCTCATTAGAAACAGTCTAACCATCCTTTTGAACCTTTCTTATCCCTTGCCTTTGTTGTCTTGAGTGGACTCTCATCAACAACACTTGACTGAACCTTCTTGCTGTACTTCTGCTACTTTCTTGGAATGCTGACATGCTTAATTGGACTTTGGACTAGACTTAGAAACTCTTTCTGCTTGTACCATGGAATTGCAGCTACCTTGCTTTTGAAGGAACAAATATGCACATCTTGGCTCCATTCCCAGCTTTTATTATCTGAACATTAATTGAAGCTGGCTGTGAAATCAGGGCAGTTTTCTCCTGGTTAAATGCTTCTGTAAGAGAAATAACACCACCCCAAAAGAAACAAAAACTCACAAAGGACCTTGTTAAGGTGTTGCTGTCATAAAGTTGATTATTTCTTCTCCCCTCTCATTTACCTATTCATCTGTAAATCCTGCAAGACATAGGGCTTCATACATTTTTTCCTTTTACGGGTTCCATTATGTGTTCATATTCTGACTCTGGAAGAGGCATGCTTAGAGAATGTCTGTTGGGGAAATCTTAGCAATTTAAAAGCTTCCAATCAGTATTCATTTTCGGTTTTTGACATTGTGCGGAATATATTGTTCTTGTAAGAGCTTGGTCCAAACCTTCAGGTGTCTACAAATGATGCTATGGGGTATTTTTTTGGAGGCAGATGCTTGTAGGGTTTGTTTATTGAAGCTGCTATTGCTAATGAGGAAGTGAGAAAGAGGGGAAAAGTTACTTGCACTTCCATCTGTATGGATCCATGAATTTTTTTTTAAACATCTGCAGAAAAACTACTTATATGATACAAAGACCTGTTTTCTTCATCCTAGTAGCATTTGGAAATGTATATTTCATTTTGACAATATTTTTAAATCACAAATTTTTCCTCAGGAAAACTTGAAGTTTGGAAATGTCTCTGTATGCTAAATGTTGGTTTCTACATTTTGTTGAGGGAAGGAAAAAATCTTAAGTGGTTATGTTGTCGAAGTGTTCAACTGGAGATCTGGGAGATCCAGTTTCTAGTCTCCATGTAGCAATGAAGTTCACCGGGTGACTTTGAGGCAGTCACTGACTCTAGGCCTAACCTTCCTTATGGGGATGTTACTGTGAGGATAAAAATGGAGTGGAGAATTATGTAAGCTGTATTTAGTTCTGCACAAAGGAAAAAACGTAGATTATAAATGCAGTGTTATAATAAGACCTCCAGCAGCAACAAAGCTATTGTGGTAGGAAGGATTACAACAAAACATCAGATAGTAGAAATTAAATACTGATTTCATACAGGTTGTGAAGATAAACAAAGGGTGCAATTCACTGTGCTCTACTCTTTATGTAAGTCTCTGAACTCAGAGGCTTATAAAGTGTCCAGTGCAAGAAGTGAGGTTCAGTGACAATGAGCTTGGCTGTCTGCATGAAGTGGTGCAGAAGGGGGAGGAAGGAAGCTAGGGCACTCTCCGGATACAGCATAAGGCATCAGCCCCAACTTCCTCCCTCTCCTGCCACTGGCATGCCCCTCTTCCTCCTTCTGGTTTGTCCCCACAGAGGGGTAGTTGGCACTTTTCTTTCAATGTTAGCTGTGTAGTGGAAGGGAGGATGGGGCTTTGGCCTTTAGAATTCCAGCTCTGAGATCCTGTGACTTTGAATATTCTTATGGGCTCCCAGATGATGATGGGAGTCATAGAATTGTGCCCTAATGCAGTAAAAATATGATTCAGAGTGTTATGAATTGAAATAATTTAAGTAATAAGTTAAATTAAGTATACTTACAACTCCTTTTTGTTGTTCTGTACTTTCTTCCTGTACTTTGAGGCATAGTAAAGGGAGCAGAACCACTCCTAAAGTACAGCAACAAAAGGAAGCTCACAGGCAAAGGAAAAACCTGAAATTTTCTTTCTCTGTTGTGACAATAGAAGTGCCTCCTAGAGACACTGATGGCATTTTGACTTTCATACATTCCTATTGAATTAAAAGAAAATATGGCACACTTATTTTTATAGGTTAGATAATTGTGTGTTTAAAGTTTTAAAATTTTCCCCATTGGCATGACTGTTAATGAGCATTGAAAACAATACCAAAATTGAAGCAATCCATACCAAAAAATCTTTGCATGTTGTGCCCCATTGTATTTAATAGGTTACTCCTCTGGGATAGAAACCTTAAGAGAGCTTTGTTAGATTATAACAAGAGTTCATGCAATCAAGCATTCTTGATTTCCAACAGTGGCTAGCCAGATATTTCTGAGAAGAACAGCCACCCTTACGGTTTGCTCACTACCTTTAGACATGGAACTTTCATTTAGGTTTTATGTATAACAGCCATTCATAGATTCAAGCATCCTGAATTGCTATGCTGTTCTTTGAAGTCATCTTGTAACAGAAGGTTTAATATGTGGAGGTTGTAAGTATAAACTTGGGCCTGCTTTATTTTTTCTGTCCCAGATTTTCCTGTAAATATAATATTTGTCTACTGAGTCCTAGTATTTAAGGCAAACTGTTTCCTATCCATCTTTCTTCATAGCCTTCATGAGTTTATACTTTATCATGTGACTCCATTTCAAATCCTTTGATCATTGCTTGCTGTTTTCTGTGCCGTCCAATTCATGATATCTACAATATGAGAAGATCATTTCACAGTAATTACTAACATAAGTGTATCATGTAAAAGCATGTTTACTGGCTGTGGTAGTAACAAGCTACATAATTTTGTTAATGAGTAATAGCTTATAGCAAATTTGAGTTCTTGAGATGCTTAGCTATGCATGTACACCTGATGACTTGTTAATTTGTAATATTTTAGTCAGTCTTAGAACTTTGTTGTAGTAGAGTTTATTTATTTCACTCTTAGGATTTTTCACCCCTTTTTTGTCAACCATGTTTGATTAAAGTGTGACCTTTAAAGTCTACTTTGGAAGTAGAGAGAATGCATAGAGTCTTCCTAGAGAGCCTGGTTGTGGAATACAAAATTAATAAATAAAATATATAAACTCCTCTGCTCTGGTTTGTATGTATGTAACTAACCTGTGGTTTGCTGCAGCAAATGCTGGGTACATTCTGTGGCCATCTGAATATTTACCCCTCAATCAGGCTGATTGGAGGCTTTTGTATTACATCTGGATATTATAGATTAATCATGGGTTAAACAATCCACAACTAGCCTTTAGAGTCCATTTTTGGATGATGCCTAGCACCCCCATTTTAGGATTGACAACTAAAGGTGCTGGATGTGCCTACTGTGCAGTACACAAAATAACTCACACTTTGCCACAGTTGCATGTGAATAGTCCCAGTAAATTCAATGAACTTACTTCCAGGAAAGTGAGGATACTGTGACACCTTTTTCACATATTAAAATGAGAAATAAAAGTGCTTCATTGGTGCTAGTTGTTTAATACCTTTTGCAGTGAAGATTTAATACAAATAATTGCTTTGCTATTTCTGCCTTTTCCCTTTAAGTAATTATTTTAAATCTTTAGTTACCTAAGCATCCACTACCTCTCTTGTCACTTTCATGCATTTTAAATATTCAAAGAGATCCTTGTTATTGGGATGATTTGCATGTCACACTAACCTAACACCTGATAATTAGCCATGGTGGATTGGTTGTTGTACAAACAACCTGTGGTGCAGCCAACAGACATTACTAAAGGATTAGTGGCTAAAGTCACCTTGTTCCTCTCCCTGCTGTAACTGCAGGCTGTTTTTTCTAGAGATTACAAGCAGCAAACTCCAAAGAGTGTCCTAAGGAGCACATTGGAAGTGTTGCCACTGCTTGGCTTTGTCTTTTTAATTTTTTGTGCCCAGTCATACCTTTTATAATTTGTTGTTTTGATCAGATTTGTGCAGCTTGAGAGGTGCATAGTTCCTTGGATCCAAAATCAGTAAGCCTCATATTAGCATTTTCTTCCTGTACCAATCATGGACATAGAGCCAGAGAGGCTCCTAACAGAACTTTTTGTCTTTGCTTTGATATGACAGCTGTTAAAGGAGTGAACTGTCAAGTCAAAGCAAAGCTTTGAATAATATTTGCTCACAAAAGTAGATGGGACCCCCCCCCTCCTTGCAGCAAGGGATTTGATTGCCCTTACAATAGGTCCTGGTGATCTTATTTTTTCCACTTGTTCCCAATTATCTAGGTCTTGAGAAGGTGGAAACATGTATTCCGGCTTTCACTAAAACCTGCTTTTATTGAGCTGTCAAAAGCAGAGTTTTCTCTGAAAATAGGATTTAGAGAGGGGCAAAGCAGGGTGATTTTAACAGATTTCATATCTGTCTCATTGTCAGCACATTTTTAAATGAGTAAGCTGTCTTTATTCTTATTTATGCATGATTCCTGCTTTAAAAAAGAAATATTGGTGACTGCTCACTTAGATTCTCTTGAGCTTATTTTTATAATTAGTTGCATATATATTCTATCGGTAATTTTAAATGTTCAAGCATCTAGCAGTGTTTTGACCCTCTTGGGTCTTCCTTTCACCGTTCTTGTAAAAAAAGGGTTGGGCAACTTGTGACCTTCCAGTTGACATAAAACTTCTGTCAGCTCTAGCCAGTTTAGCAGTTTTAAGGAGTTGTAGGCCAAAACATTTGGAGGGCCCCCTAGGTACAGTGCTTTTAGAAAGAGAAGAGTCCTGCTGAATCAGAATAAAAATGGCTATCCAGTGCAGCATCTTATATCCCATAGTGGCCAGCTGGATACCTGTGGGAAGTACACAAGTGGTACATAGGTACAATATCCATTTCTTTCTGTTGTGCCCAATGACTGGTATCAGAGGTATGCTGTCTTTTTACCTGGAGGTAGAATATAGGGACGTTAATAATAATTGATAACTATATTTCCCATACATTTTTAATGGAAGTTCATGTTAAAGCTACCTCATCACAGCTGGTGAACAAAAAGATTTTTGCTAACAGAGAAAGAACAGTTAATATGGCAAATGCAGTTTAATCTAAGCAAGTATAAAGTGTCATGTACTGGGGCAAAAAGGTGTATATGCTGATAATTTGAGCTAGCAGTGTCTGACTGACCAAAAAAGAGGTGCTGCAGGTTGTAGTGGACTACCTTTGTGAAAATGTCAACATAGTATGCTGCAGTTACAAAAATTGTAAGTTCCATGTGAACAATTAGAAAATGAATTGAACATAAAGTTAATATCATGATGTCTTGTGCTAATCTTTGGTGCAAGCACCCTTGAAAATAGTGTACTGTTCTCATTGCATTTAAGGATTTCAACAGAGCTGCAAAAGGTAGCAACAAAAAGGAAACTAACGAAGGTGCTTGGAGAATCTTCTGTATGAGGGAAGAATACAAAATTGGGGGTTTTATAGCCTAGAAAAAAGGTAGGATGGGGTCTTGGTATTGTATGCAAGTATGCATTTTACGGAGAAAGTGGAAACCCTCTCTAATAATAATAGAACCTGGCATCATGCAGGGTAGCTAAATAATGACAGGGCAAATAAAAGATTATTAAGAGCTACTAGTCACACAGGTGGTATATTTCTTCTAGTGTTGGAGACAGTCTGTCTTTGTATATGAGTTGCTGGGAAAGATGAACAGAAGGGTGCGTGTTTTCATGTCCTGTTTTGGACTACCCATAGGCATCTTGGCTGAATGTCTTGGCACTGTCCTTGGAGGATAGAGTTGGTGTTGCTAAAAATGTCGGCTAAACTTTTTAAAATCCTTGGTTGGTCCATTAAGCTTCCTGTATCTTCAAATATCTAGAACTCCTTTCACCCCATTTTTGCAGCCTGCAAATTGGGCTGCAAAAATAGACATTCTTTTGCTCAGCACTAACATGCATACAACACTTATGTTAATTCATACTGTTTTCCTCTCTTGCTGTGAGTGTAATGGAGAAATGTGCACAGATTTTGATCCTATGGGTGTTTTTTAAAAGCCACAGCTGAAGTTATAGCCTGTCATTTTAATTGCCTATTGTTTTTCCCTGTTACTTAGAGCTTGACAACTGAAATGGTGAGTGGCCAAATAGGTAAAAATGAAATTGCCCACTCTGGAGAATGATCCCATCATTTGGCTCCATAGAAGATTACCCTATAGAAAATGTAGAAAGTGGAACAACTTGCTTCTTACTAGGCAACTTGCTGTTCAGTAACTTTGTGGGAGCATTGCTGTGAGCCCTGGCCCACCTGCAAAACCGTGTCTCCGTTTCATACTAGTGTGCACTATATTTTGAGAAGTGACTTTGAACAGCCAACTTTCACTGTTAGTAAAATAGATTATATTCACCTGTGGAATGTAAGCTAATTATTGTGCTATTGTATTAAATCCATGATATAGTTAATTATCCGAGGCTAATGAAGTGAGCTTTGAGCTTCTTTTTTAAACAGGCAGTCCATTTTATTACTAGGTGCTGTTAGTGTCCTAAAATTAAGTCCTGATTAGATTGCAGTCAATTTAAAGAATATTGGAACAATTTGTACTGTGTTTTGACTCAAACAGATTTTCTTTTAAGGTATTTCAGTAGATGGAAATTAGTAGAGGAATGTTGTTTATGAATAGAAAATGACAAATGATTTCACCCTCACTCACCAACAAGGAGATTTGTCTGGTAATTTTTGTCAGTTACAAACAGTAACAAGACATTAAATTATGATTAATAATAAGATGCTTAGCAAATGCTACTGAAAACAGATGCTATGCTTGGATGCATAATAGCACATTAATACAAATAAATTAAAAATGTTTGGTTAATTTTATAGTTTGGCTCCAAAACACAGATAAACCTTCCTTTGCCTGGTAATCTGTTACTCTTCATGGTCTCTATGCATTACACATGCAGGCTCTGCATGCATGCGTGGAGTTGTTTTGGGAAGATTCCAAAGATTCCAAAGCTCATTAATTAGTATTTGGCAGTAGGCAAACCTATATATAAACCTAACGTGAAGGTGAGTCTCCCACCACAACTTCAGTTTTTCTTCGACCACAATCATGAGAGCATTGGGAAGTTCCTCTTCCCCTTTAGTGAGGTTATTTGTCTTTCAGCTACTTCTAGGACTCCTTTATTATCAGGTTTCCCCCCACTTTTTTCACTAGAAGCAAAAAACAAAAACTATATTACCCTTGCCTCTTTGTTCCCCTTACTTCGCCTTCATCAGACAGACAAAATGGTGCTCAAAGTCCTGCTTTGCAATTGCACAGCATGTGACAGTACCCCTCCGCCTATGGACAGGCATTCCCTATGCCTTTTTTGTCTGGGAGAAACTCCTGTTGTTGACTCCTGCTGCCACTGCCAGGCTTTCACCAAACAGGAAAGAAAATAGTGGGCAGACCATCTAAAAGCTGAATTGTGGAGCTGGGCCCTACATGCGACCGATGCCCAACCATCCACCTCAGGTGCTCCTTTTGCCATTAATATGGATGAAAACTTAGACCCTCCCCCATCGAAAGTATGTAAGATGGGGAAGTCAAAAAAAGCAGCCAAAATAGTAAGGCTCCAAAATCACTCATCCTTATTAAAGAGAAGGAGAGTGGTAAACATACTCAAAAATGCACAGACATTCAGCCTATTACAGGCCCCTCATGTGCCAACTCAAGACCTGAGCCACCCTTCTGCTCCAGCACCAAAACCGATACAGGAACCTCATTCTCAGCTTCCGAAAAGTACTTCAGTCTCAGAACGCAAAATTTGTGAGTTGTCCCCAACCTTACTACAGCCAGACCCGGTCTCAGTACAGAGACGCCTATCTCCTGTATGCTTGATTCCTAGTGTCTTCCTCCATATTGGAGTAACCTAGATCCTGCTACAGCTCTCACTCTCTGGCCTCTGACAAAGACCGTAGACCCCTTTGAACCACACCTCCACACCATGGGGACTTTGATATGGAGTACTGTATAGAGCGCTGGGGCTCAGGTAACTCCAGGCATGAAGGATCTCATTGGAGTCCAACCATCTCTGACCAATACTCTTCTCAGGCTGACCTCACTTTGGCTGTTCTGCCTTCTGGGATTCCTACAGACCCTAGACAAATAGCTGCATCCCATGGCAGGCTGCCTCACCCTCGCTTGCCTAGTCAGACTTAATTGAAGATACCCTCTCCAAACATGGACAATATACGTCCATCTCAGCTATATCCTCTCCGGTCTGATGCTCCAACATACCTCCTGATACATTGCTACTGATGAGCAATTTCTGCCATGTTCTGGGAGACTGGTCTTTTTTCTGCTCAAGTCCTCCGTATGCCACATGGCCTTGTGCTCAATCCTAGACAAGACCCTAGCAGGAAAAAGACCCAGTTTTTGAGGCAGTCTATGCTGAAACAGCTGGACTGGTCACTATTCAACTCTTACCCATGTTCCTTGACACAGTGTCCCATGAGTGGAAATTTCCAGCATCAGTGGCCCCTCCACCTTGTCAACTTGAAATCATGTATTGATTTCTCTTCAAGAGAAGGATGCTGAATGTTTGTTTCAACATGCACGACCCGATTCCATTATTGTCAAGTCCTCAAAGCTACTCTGGAAGAGAACATTTCATGCAGTCTGACAAAGAAGGCAGATGCCTTGATGCAATTGATCTTCACTTCTTCTCTTATGTGGGCCTTTCCATCAAGGTGGCAAATTATCAAGCCACCATGGCCACATACCATCTTATGCTATGGGTAGAGTGGCATCCCTTTGCTCATCTCTTCCCAAAGATGCCAATGACCAGTGAGATTAAAAACTAGGTTATCCACCTGGCCAGAGAGGAAAGCTATACTGCATGACAGCAGGCGAAATGTGGAGCCCAGAGAAGTGATAGGTCCTCTTCGCTTTGCTATCATCCTCTGGCCTTTCTGTTGAAGCAAAGACAAGAACTGAAGATGCCGTTTGATGGGCGGACCTATTCCATAAAACTACTAATGATCGCATGGACTTGGTCCAAAAGGTGAGAAACACCACCTGTTGACTGGGTCTCAATCAGATACCACCTTCAACATCCTATAAGTGGCACAGACCTTCTTATCCATACTAGCCACACCCTTCTACCGCTACTATTACACATCATTATCCTTCTACACAGGCTAGACATCAGGATTCCTTGTCCCAGATTCACCAACTTCGCAGACATCAGGAGGACTCTAGGAGGCACATACGACTTCTAAAGCCTGTTCACTTCGCCGTATGTTTCAACCATTTCCTTTAGCCCTTTTCCCACTTGGACTGCCATCACCTTGGATTCGTGGGTACTTTCATGGGATTTGTGGCCTTTCCGTTGTCTTTCATGCTCGCACCAAGCCGCTGTTTCAACCTATGGCTTCACAGACTTCTGCCTTCTCTCCTGGAAAACTGCATTCTTGATAAGCCCTTCTTGAACCTCTGCTCATAGAGCCAGTGAACTCACAGCTTTTCAAATTGATGCTCCTTATATTACTATTTACAAAGACAAGGTTGTACTTTGCCCTGACCCTGCTTTGCTACCTAAAGTTGTCTCTTCCTTCCATATCAGTGAGATCATTGTCTTATTGGCATTCTTTCAAAAATCCTTCTCACCCCATGGAGCTGGCTCTTCATTCTCTAGATGTCTGTAGGGCATTAGCTTTCTACAAATCCAGGATTCCATCCATCCAACAATCTCAAAAACTTTATTGCATATAGTGGCCCACACCATGGAATGCCTATTCCCTCACAGAGGCTTTCTAAATAGGTAGTCCACACTCTATCTCTGGCCTGTGAACTCTCTGGTCTCCATCTTTCTGGCTCAGTTAGAGCATATAACATAAAAAAACATAAAAATGTTTTAATAAATAAATAAAATAAATAAATATTCTACCAGAGATACTTTAACTTCCACAGCCCTGTACGTAGAAGTGTTGCTCACTGACCTCTGTAGGGAGATGACATAGTCAAATCCCTCAACCTTCATTTGTCATTATTGTCTCAATATTCGAGCTAGAGAGTACTGCATATTTGGCAGAGCTGTCCTCTCCTTTCTAGTCTGCTGAGCGACACCAACCTTCTCCATGAGGTAAGCTTGCCAGAGCTTTCTTTACAGCCAGGAGTTCTAGAAAGCTGATGTGATGTGAGGTTTTGTGAGGACTCCAGTTGTCCTGGGAACAACTGCAGTAGGCTCCCCAACTGAGAAGAGAGGCATCTGTGGTTATGGTGAGATGGGGATCTTGTGGAATGAATGGGGCCCCAATGGAGGTGTTGGCCTTGTCTGTCTACCAATGGAAGGAAGTACGGATTCGAGGAGGGATGCACAGTCTGATGGAATGAGGTTTGCTCTTGGTATTGAATGATGTGTGATGCACAGATTTCCTTACTTGTAACTTTTGTTCTCCGAGTGGTCATCTATGCATTCACACATGTGGGCTCTGCAGGCATGCATAAAGCTGTTTTGGGAAGATTTCAAGGCTGCTTTAATTTGGCAGGAGGCCAGCCCATATTGCATGTGCCTAGCATGAAGGTGGGGCTTCCAACGAGACCTCAGTCATGAGTGTGAGACCACCATATAAATGAATGACTGAAATCAGAGATGTGTCAATGCCATGTCAGAAAATGTGTGTGACATGAGCGGGGATGGTGGTTGGGTATGTGAGAACCTGTCTCTCTCAGGCAAAGGCAAAAGGAATTGTAGTCCTAATTAGCTTGAGGCCACCAGATTGGGGCAGAGTAGCATAGATAAGAACCAGTGATTCTCTCAGATTAATGTGTAATATTAATTAGTGATTCTCTAACATTAGATTAATATGTTTATATTCTGCTTGTATAATATTAATTAATACAGTTAAGCTCTAATCTACCAGATACATGTGTTGAAAAGGCTTTTCTGTATGAATGTGTAGAAATAATATAACTGTTTCTCAAAAATGACGGTACCTATAAATTGTGGGGGGTTTATTTCAAACTGTTCTAGTTTACTCAGTAACTATCAGTACTGATGTGGATTTTCTGGAAAATTTTCCTGTGCGGAGGAGATTAATTTGTATTGGAAGATTTTTCATTAGTATCAAAAGTTTCTGTTGTTCTTGAGTGATCTGATTTAATATATTTATTTTTCTTGTATTTAATAATCACAAAGAAAAAGTAAGTTTGACCTGGAAAATTTAAAGTACATGTATTGTCATTTGAATGTGATGTACAATTATTTTATTTGAATATTTGTTAAAGTTTACTTATTTTCCTTACATTGCTTAAAACAAGGAAAAAATGAAGGTACTAAAAGCTGTTAACACATCAGTGGTGCAGTTCAATGAGCTTCCATTCTTAAAGTATTATTAGCATCCTACACAGGGCAGGAGAAACACAAAAACAATTCTGGTTTCCATCTGCCTTCCACTTGGTAGGTTACCTACAGAGATCAATGTTGCTATCTAGCTGAGGTGTTTCAGATGTAGGAAGGAGTTTGTAGTACTACCAAGATACCTTGAAACCTGACAGTCCCAGTCTCCTCCCCTGCTCCAGATCATACTGTTTTCCCATTTTCCAAGGTTGCTTTTACTACTTTGGAGGGGAAGCATAGTTATTTCCATGCTGGCTGCACCAGGAGGGGGAGTCTGGTTATGCTCAGAGTCCTTTTCCAGCATTGGATCTGGGAATCTGAAGACTGTTAGGGGTCCCTCTAGAGATCCAAGAAATACACATGATACACTGGGACCTCCTTACTTCTTTTGACTTACCTGTTTCAATCTCTTAAGATTGTTGGGTAACCATCACTTTTACTTTCTGTGTTACTTTTATTTCCTTTTCATTTTGGCACATACATCTGTATTATTTACCATATCATTTATGGTAATTAACTGAAAAAAATGAATGACAGTTTTGAAACTGCCATGCTCGCTTAATATGACTTAATAGCTCAAGGCATAATGAAACAAAGCACTGGAGAGAAAAAGATAAAATAGATTTCTCCAGTTTTCAGGTTACTATATTTTCATTCATAACGTCAGAAACTGTTGGGTAGTGTTTCTCAGAAGGATGTGGGAAAATTTTACATTAATTTTCTCTCTAGGTTAAAGTATGGAAAATGTTTATACTGCAACAATCATTTTACAAAAACCTAAGGCCTTGATTGTAATAAGGAAACACTGTCAACAGTTGGTTGACCTGCACGAGTGGGAGAGAGTAGATTTGCTTTTAATCATCTTTTTACAATTGGCCAGGTTGGAGGTTGTTGAGTATAACATGGGGTCGCGATGGGTCGGACACGACTTCACGAACAACAGCAGCAGAGATTCTGAAGTGCTCGCTTGTTTAGGAACAAAACAGCCAAGCAGTTATACCAATGATAAACCATGACTTAACTGGTGAGTTGTGTAGCCCCAGGCTTTTATCTAATGCACAACAATCTGTCACCTGATTGATTGTGTTGTTTAGGTAAAAAAAATGTATACATAGTAATAAAAGATGGAACTGATCTCAGTTGTACTCCAAATCTTACATATAATATTAGGGAACCCTTCAGAACAAATTCCCTTGTGTGGGCTATAGAGTGAAGGAGGAGAGGCAATAAGTGGAGAATGTTAGGTGGAACCCTGTGTAAGTACTACTGTGGTTGTAAATTAATATGTTTTAGTATTTAGATTTTTCTCAATATTTAGGAGACATAAACATTACTATGAAACTACCTCAGTTATTAAAATCAGTTTTTTTCTTTTTAAACTTTTATTAAACTAACAATACAATATAATAATAAACATAATTAAACATTAGTATTAAACATAAGTAAACAATACCAGTGCAACCTCCACCAGGACCAATAAATCAAGTCACTTAATGTATGATCATTCAGATTGCCCAGCTTGCCTTCCAGAACTGAATTGACTCTTGTGGTTCACACATTTTTCTTTCTGGCTAAAATTGGTTTAAATCACCTAGATTTAAATCTACCCTGCTATGGTCTGTTATGTGCCCTCATCACTGTGGCTTGGTTTGACTTGCTGCACAGGGTTGCAAGAATAAAATGTGAGGGAGAAGAATTCAAGCTACTTTGAGTTCAGTGGAAGGAAAGCAGCTTCTAAATGTATGAGTTTGTGCATACACATATGGCACTTTTTGAGCTGTGATCCTGTTTACTGCTTCACACTGTCATCTCAGTTTTGTTTATTTGTGGACTAGTTCAAAATAACAGTGGGTTTAAGCAAAAGCTATTTATTTTTGCTGTTGCCTCTTGCAATTGCTTGTAGAAATGGCAGGAATACAGCCTGTGTTATGGTCATATCTGGGGGTGAAAATGTCCTTCCATCTAAACCAGGGGTTTCAAACTCAACTTTCCTGGGGGCCGCTGGAAGTAGAGTCTGGGTGAGGCTGGGCCGCATCAAGTATTCCACCACCGTGGTGGTGGTGGGCTGCTCATCCCGCGGTGCTCCCAGAGGCCGGCCTGGGCGCTGCCAGTGCTTTGAAGGCCGCAGGGCCCCTCCCCTGTGCCCCGCCCGGCCCGGCGAGCTGCTTAGAGGGAACATTGCACCCAGGGTAATGACTCACACAGGTGCGTGTGAGAAAAACGCGCGGGCCACACTATCACTAAACTTTGATATCAAGTGGGGGCCACAAAATATCGTCCCACGGGCCGCAAGTTTGAGACCCCTGATCTAAACAAAGTTGCCCACCTCTGTTTTAAATAATGATTACTTGAGACATACAACAAGCAATTTACATTTTTAAAAATAATGAGTGTTGTAGTGCAAGAAATTGAAGAGGAAGGGGGAATAACTCAAAATGTGGGTGAAGGTTACATAACCTATCCCATTCAGGAAGATACTCTGAATCACCTCCATCTACCTTGGTTTACTTAAGCCACAGTACATAGTGGTGCATGTTGGTATTTTTAATACTTGGAATGTTTTAATGTTTTGCAAGTTTAAAACTCACATAAACCTGCTACCTGAGTTTGAATGATATGACAACCCATTCCATAAGCCAGAGTGGGCTGTACCGATGCTGTGAACCCATCTTTCTGCGCCATTTTCAGAGAGTGGAAGAGCAGGATTGGGTTTATTTATTTATGTATTTATTTATTTATTAAAACATTTTTATGCCGCCCCATTTGCCGAAGCCTCAGGGCGGCTTACAACAATAAGTTAAATAATCATAATCATAAATTAAAAATATAAACATTAGAAAAAAATATAAACATACAATATAAAATAAGCCACCCTGGCCAGATAAAATTCAATAATATTAACATTTAAAATGCTGCTTAAATAAAAAGGTCTTCGCCTCGCACCAAAAAACAAATAACAATGGCGCCAGGCAGACCTCTCTGGGGAGCGCATTCCATAACTTAGGCGCCACCGCTGAGAAAGCCCTCCTCCGAGTACCCACCCTCCTGGTTTCTTTCACGGAGTGTTCCCGGAGAAGGGCCTCTCCCGCCGATCTCAGGGGGTGGCTGGGCATATATGGATGTAAGCGCTCCTTCAGGTAACCAGGGTTGAGACCTGTCAGAATCCATCCTTCACAGCATTTGTGAGCTTCCTCTTCTTAGCCTGGTCTTTCAAAGTGAGCTGAGCTGAGAGCTGACTGCTAACCCAGTTACATAACTGGCAACTGTTTCCATGTCAGTTAAAGCATCCCAAAGGTGGCTGTAGCTGGCACAGAAGAGGGATGCTGCTTATACAGTTATTGTGCTGAGCTGCTTTCCTGGCAAGCCTCTCATGACCAGTCATCTTCGGCATCAGTTGCAGCTGTTGAAACAGTAGCTACTCCTGGAGAGCAAAAGGTGCACATCTAGTGGTTGGAAGAGGTGCTCTCCTAGCAAGCTCCTTGCAGCCAGACTTCTGCATCAGTTGTGGCTCAAACAGTGGCAACTCCTGGTGTGTGAGGGGGCAGTGCTTGCATAGTCCATGGGGCTCGATTCCTGGCAAGTGTTCTGTGAATGCTGGACATACTCACCAAAAGACCAGAGTCTAAGGAGCCATGCCCATGAAATCCAGGGGATTCCTACCCCTCGATGGATTCCTCACATGGAAGAGATTGCCATGGGGAAGAGGCACACTGGGGAGATATGCTTCTGTCAGCCCTTTTGCACATGGCTAAATCTATAGAACCCATTTTGTTGTCTTCTGCATATTATGCATCTTCCTAACATCTTATCATTTAAAAACAAGACATCTGCTGGCAGATTTGTGAGACACAATTGTCTTCTAATGGGACACTTGTATGTACAGAAGAAAAAGAATAGGGTTGATTGTGAGCAATCTAAAAATTTCAAGCATTTTTGGCTTATTTACATATCTAATTGCTATGCAATCAAAACTAAGTGAACTGTAGCTACTTGAAGCTGCAAAATGAAAGGCAATCATTTATGGGGGAAATATCACATTTACATGCAAGCCTGTCTAACTATTAGAGTTAGATTCTTCTTGTGTTTAATTATAGTGTCTAAGAAATAAATTTATGCTTGTGTATTGAATGAATGACTGTGACCCTGAAACATCAGCTGTGCTTTGTTGTAACAGAGCAACTGGCACTGAGGAGAACTTAGCAGTGTTGTGTATTTTGGTGATAAGGGACTATGCCAGAATAGCTGTTAATTACCTGTCTTGTTTGATATGGAAAGTAGTGGTTCCTTTCCACCAGTGACAGTGCTCAGTTATACTTGTATCTAGTAGTGATACTGCCATTGCTCTCTTCTGGTTGTGAAGAAAATTAATAGGCTTTCTAGTGTGCCTGAAGGCAGCTTTGCTTTGTGTGAACATAGTGAAGTAAACTTTTGCTTACAAGTTATGCTTCTATAGTATCTAGTTACACTTAATTACAAAATACTTGTGGTGAGCAATACTATTTACTGCATGCACATATTAGGAGTAAAGGCAGGGGCTGTACAATAATTATGTACAGTTATGGAATTGTCAGTTTAGTAAAGCCATGAAAATCTGTGCATTCCCCCCACCCCCAAAGAACCATTTTTCTTTGAAGTTGAAATATATTGGATCAGGAAATAAATTTTTCTCAAAGTGATTAACATGTTTAAGACAAAGGTGTTCACATACTGTGAACCTCACTTTACACCAGAAATTATTTTGAACCAGATCCTTGCTGTGACATATTGACAAGGCCTTTGTATGGACTTCCTCAGAACCTTGTTGCTTTTCATGCTCTAGAACTTTTGTATCATGTGAAAGAAACGGCTGTGTTTGCAAATACAAAACCAGCATGTGAAAGGGTAGCAAAGTTTGTTCCAATCAGATTTGATTTAAATCACTAGTAAGTAAGACTAGATTTAAATCATGGTTTTCTACATAATTTGCATTTTTGCATGCCTGACCCATAGTTAGAACTTCATTAAAATATTTCCAAACTGGGTCTCCTTTACGGCCTGCTACCATTATAGATTTTCTTCTCCAGGGAAAGAATAATGATAAAACTCAGGCTATACACAAAAAGACCCAAAGACCTGATGAAGTATTCTGTTCAAGGATATTCAGTTTCATTTTTACTGCTTTCCCCTCCCACCTCACACATAGCTTTTTGTGCAGATCTATTCCACTCTCAACAATCTTCTGTTCATTGAATTTGTGGAAACTTAGTACTTAAGAAGTAAGGAGTTGATTCTGTGTACATAGATTTGCAAAAGAACAATCACATTAAGGTCTTTGTATGTTTCTTTTATAACATGTTTGCTGTGAAAAAGAGGCGTGTGATCTCTGTACATAATAAATTCACACTTTTGAGAGCTGTAAAACCAAGCATCTGTGATAGTATCTCCTAGACAGAAAAATTGCCCAATAAACTTAAAGAAACCTCTAGAAGAGCATGACATTGTGAAAGGATTAATCTCATTCATTTACCAAACAGTCTGAACATTGCATGAGTATACAGCCTCATGCTACATAATTAAAAACTAATCATTATTTCATGATAAATAACCTTTGGACTATAGTGTATCTTAAATAGAACATTTTAGATAGATCTTTCCCCAAAAGCATTTTATTTAAAAAATAATTAAAAATTTAAAAATTTGATTTAAATTTAAAAAAAATGATTTTTTTTAATCTACCCCAAACAGAATAGAAAATAGAACTACCAAAACCTTACTTCTCTTATGCAAATCTTTGCTGCAACTGCATTTGGAATATTATGTTGAGTTCTGGTCATTATGGGGTTGGAAAAAGTACAGAGAAGAGCAACAAAAGTGATCCAAGGGGCTAGAGTAGCTCTGTCTGAGGAGCAGCAATGGCAACTGGGACTGTTCAGCTTAGAAAAAAGGTGAGGAAGTGTTTAATGGTGTGCAGAAAGTAGGGAGGAAGATACTTTTCTTCCTCTCCTATAATAGTAGAACCCAGGGTCATTCCATGAAGCTGACTGGTGAGACGTTTAGGACAGATAAAAGGAAGTACTTCTTCATACAGTGTATAGTGAAACTATAAATATAGACTCTGCTGCCACAGGAAGCATACCAAATGCCTATCTAGTCCAGCATTTTGTTAATTCAATGCATAACCAGTTGTATGTGGGAAATCCTCAAGTAGGACCTGAGGGTGATACTAATTATGGACTCCACCAGCTAATGTATAGAAGCATGCTGCCTTTCTTACTGGAGTTAAGTGTAGCTAATATGACTAGTAGCCAATGATTGCCTTATTCTCTATGAATTAGAATACCCACCCATGCATCAAATTCTTACAAAGGCTGTGTTTGGATGTAGTGGTAAGCCAGAATTCTGGAGAAAAGAGGCATAGTGTCAGACTAGAAATCTGAAAAGGGACAGATTCCACCATAGGATCATTGTGTTTGGCAGGGGGTGGGGGGAATACCTGGCTTTAAAGACATTGTGGTTTTGTTGTCCCCTTTTCCAAAATGCTGAGGGTGACCTTCAAAATGGCAAGTGAAATTAGGGAACATCCAAAAGATAACGCAATGTACTATTGGTAGTTTTTGCATTGGTTTGTTGGATGCATATTTTGGTCAGAAAAATAGATAACATATATATTTATTGAAAAACTCATAAGGAAGTTCAGTATCTTAAATTGGCCTTCAAAGGAGATTTCCTTAAAAAACAAGAGATATTGGCAAAAATGAAGTTGAAAACCAGAGTCAAGAAGGTTGAATCTTCTAAGAAAACTTGGGAGTTATTTAAAATTACCATAATAGAAACTCAGCAAGAATGTATGCTGTAGTTCAGAAAAGGTACAGTGAAATTCAAGAAGTTACCAGCATGGTTAATGAGCAGTGTCAATGAAGCTATTAGAGAAAAGACATCATACAGGTGGATGGGCAAGAGTTTCATGCAGTGCACAATGCTGAGATTATTTTCTATTCCTTCTAATTTTATAGACTTGACTTTTTTATAAAAAAAAAGTTATTTAGTGGGAAGCACAAAGCTTTGATTATCAGTCTTTGAGTCAGGTTTGGTACCAAATCCAAGAAGACAAATAATGGGGCTGGTTAGTAGTGGGTAGCTTCCAAAGTGTTGAAGCATTGGGATCAGAGTAATGTAATCTTACTTTAATTGGCAAAGTGTGAGATGCTTGAATACAAGTAACAGGTACCCCAACTCCCTGATCAGAAGTGAACTCTTAGTGTCACGGTAAGATTGGCACCTCAGAGGTTTTATATAATGTATTATAATGTATAGAAAATAGGACTTCACTCTAGAAAGAAGAGTGCTAATTTTGAATATATGAAGCAAATTTATGTTCAAGATAAATCTAAAAAGTAATTAGAAGCATGTTTGAGTATGTCATCTACCTATCTATATCTAAATACATAATATAATTTTATTCAGGCAAATTAGCGACCTGTATCTAAAATTGTAAGTGTAAATCCTTTAAATTGGCAGTGATGGCTTGATCGTTTCATGCCTGTCACTTTTCATTTGTAATTATATTTTAGAATACATGAGATATATTCACAGCATTCTTATATGATATTGGTTACCGTACTGAGACATGTGAAATTATTAGATTGGTAATATAATACAGTGGTAATACAATACAGTTGTGGCCAAAGATCTTATTTGTTCTTAGTGGACTCTTGTATTTGCATTTATGACTGGTCGCCTATATGAAGTCCTTCGGTGGCAGCATCACTACATTACATTTATAGCTTACCTTTTTTCTCAAGGCAGCTTACAGCCTTGTGAGAAGGTTAGGCTGAGAGTAAGTCACTGACCCAAAGTCATCCAGTGAATTTTATGACCCAGGTCCCCAGTCCAACACTATAACCACCATGCCACTCTGGCTCTGGAGTCTGTTTCCTCCATCTTGGAGATGTGAAGGCCTGGGAAGTATTTGGAGAAAAGCAATCTTTTCCTGGGGCAATTTTAGTTTTTGTTTCTCTGGAAAATTGAACAGCTTTGAATTATTCCATTCTTTTGTAATAATGAATAAAATATTTAAGAAAAGGTATGTATATATTGGTACTCAGCTTTGACTCCTTTCAAACAGTTTCTAAAAGGAAGAGATAAGTCTGTTACAGAAAGACCTGTGATGCAAATTTCTGGAAATAAGGGGCTGATGGGGAAAAGTGCTTTCTAAATTTGCTCTTTAAAATAAACAGTTATTTCTTCTATTCTTTACATTATTATATTGTTTACTGTTTGGCATCTAGATATGTCCCACAATGTGGATGAAGCAACCATATTATAAATGGAAGACACTTTGGATTTTGTTTGATCTGTGTTCACATGTTTCTATTAGAGTTCTGGTTAGCTGCTGTAATAGTCAAGGAATGTAGTTCTAATCTAAAAGCCACCTGTGAAAGAAACACCTGCATCCTACCAGATAAAACAGACTAGCATGTGGGTGATTCCACCAACATTTTTTTTCTTTTAATTAATTTTGAGACTGGAGTATATGGAAGTCACTGCCATAGTTTTTAATGAAGTTGCTGGTTAATTATCATCACTAGAATAGACTGTCTCAGCTATAAAACTTCTTAACTACTGCTACTAGAAGAAATCCACCCTATCTAAAAGTAACTTAGGCACCTGGTTCGTATGACATAGGCATGGCATAGATACTACTACTATTTTTGAAAGGAACGATCAGTAAGATGTGTATTGATGGGTGTTAGTTACAAGCAAAAGTGAAATGTCACTCTTTAAATAATAGGTTGAGATTGCTTCAAATTTCTAAAGAATAGATTTACAACAATAGAAAGTAAATATCCCGTGTTTGCTGCTTTTTTCCCTCTTTTATAGGAAGAACAAAACAGAGGCAAGCCCAACTGGGAACATCTCAATGAAGACTTGCATGTACTAATCACTGTGGAAGATGCTCAAAACAGAGCAGAAATCAAACTGAAGAGGGCTGTGGAGGAAGTAAAAAAATTACTGGTACCTGCAGTAAGTAACTGCATTAAATATTCATGATTTCAGATGTATTTTTTCAATCAAGGAGTTAGGCTATCTTTCATTTGTAGACTCTGTACATGTAAGAGAAATATTTCTGAGCCCTTCTTACCTAAATCATCAGGGAAGGCTTTGTCTACCAAACAATTTATAATATCAAAAACAGTAGTGAAAAGAATGTCTATATGTTATCAAAAGCATGTTTCTCCTGTTGAAAAAGGACAATATCTAGTCAGTGTGTTTTTTATAGTGCATACATAAGTGGATACCTGAGAATCTTTCTCTCTGTAAATTGCCCTGTTAGACAAAGCTACCTAAGAGAAAATTACGAATGAGACTTTGTGAAGGTCTTGCTATGGAAGTATGAACAGCATTCATAGGTAATAAGGGCTGTAGCACAAATTCACGAGCACACTGTTGTTTTAGCAGCACAAAGATGCACTTTCAAGATGGGATTTCATTCCAAACCACCATATAAACATTACCACCTTACGTAAAACTTTAAAGATTTGTACAGGGAGTTAAATGTTATACAGTGCAGTTTCCAATCAAATTCTTCCTACAATTCTATGAAGATAAATACAAATACACATTATTACTTCATTCAAAATTAATTTTTGATCAGTCCAATTTAACGTTTGGTATAATAGACTGAAAAGTCACTTATATATTGATGGGAAAAACAAATGCAAAGCCATCATACATGCTTTGTGTTTAAATGATTAAAATGCAAGGATATTTTTCTAAAATTAGGTTTAGACAGAGCTTAATTGATTTAAAACTGAGAAGAAAGACATAAGTGGTCTTCTTTTTCATTCAGCTTTTCATTAAATTTTGATAGTTCAAATTTTTATTTGCAACTGACACCTCAATTCTTTCTTTGGTTAAAGCTTTTATATACCATTCATTTAGCAGAGAAGCTCTCAGAATGGTTGTATGTTTTTACTTGGTAATAACTAGGGATGTCAACCAGTTAAAATGAGTTGATAAGCACTTTCTGATTTAATTGACTAAATTTAAATAAAATGCATGCTATTAAAGTTTCAACTTAGGTGCTTTTTAAAAACAAGGCAGTGCAAGAGCATAAATTTAATAAGTTTACTCTTTTTAATTCCATAGTATAAAAATACATAACATAACTGTGCACCTTTTTTATTTAAGATTGAAGAATGGGTCTGCGAAGGGAAAACTCTTCTACTGCAGGTTTTCATTCTGCAGGTAGATGTTTGAGACAAGGCTTAGTGTTGAGTTTATAATGACTTGGCTGTTCTAAATGTATATTTACTAATGTTTCTAAATAATAAGTAAAGTATATCACCTACATGTAATTTTTTACATTCTAGATTGTAATCTAGATTTTACATTCTAGATTCCACCTTAGATTCTTAGGGTGGAATCCCATAGAAATGTGCATAAACCTCCAAATTCATAGGCTCACGTGCATCCAAGTAGACTAGAAGGAGAGGCAGAGGTGATCTTTGTTTTCCTAATCCTCCCGCTCTGCATTTTTGCTAGATGACCATTTTTGGTGGCCATTGATGGCATTTCTAAAGGAAAGGGGAAGGAGACTGGAATTACTTCAGGATATTTTGTGTCTTAGCCACTTCAGCCTCCTGCCCATTCCCTTCACCACTCTGAATTTCCTTTCCCAACCTTGGCAAGCAACTGGTATAGTTCTTTTCGTGTTTGCTTTGAGGGGGTCTAGTTCTGATTCTGAGCTCCAGGGTCCAAATGCAGTCTCCAGATTCATAGCTGGGAATCCAAACATTTCTATAGGTTTTTGAATGATGCCTAGGTGTATAGGATCATTTCCTAAACTAGATTCGGTCAGGATTGAGATATGCATAAAAGGGATGCATGGTTCTTTTACAAAGCAAGTTGCCAAGTTTGGTTAGTTTGATAATTAAATTTTTTGTTGTAATTTTAGCAGGCATTCTATCTTCTCCAATGTTGGATTTTATTTTATTTTTTTATTTGCATTTTTTCCTGGAAGATAATACGGTTCTTTGTATTCTGTTATGAAAAGAAGCTATTTGAATACCCGTGTAACTAAATGTTTATGAATATTAATATGCATAAGAAACATAGAAAAGCTCATTATTGCATTTATCCTTAAAATCTGCTTGTGAAGGGACAATTTATAGAACTATATTGCTTAATTACTACTCTTTAATCATTATAGATTGTAAAATGTCTTCTCAATAATGAATCAAAAGTATCCTAATGGAAAGGCTGTATTTTCTGATTCTGCTTTTACCATCCTCAGTACTTGTGTATTAAGAGTGATTCTCTCTGGTAGTGCAAATGTAATACTGTTTCTGTATTTATTGACATTTATTAGTAAGTTGACAGTTTCAGGATTACACACTTGCTTCCTGGAATAAATTCTCTGTGCTCTTTACCTCCTTCAGCTATTGAAGGTGAATAAGCAGTTTGTTGGCACTGATGTTAATAATGATTAGGACAACCACTGGTTCTAGTTTAACCAGGATCTGAAAAGTATAGTATCAGGTGGGTTTCTGTAGTATTGCAGACTAAAATGTCAGATCTTGGTTAATGTTGGTGTCAGCAAATTGCTTTGTGAAAGCATTGAGGGTGAAACTTTCAAGGACAAACCCACTTGTTCAAACACAATAAGTTTTCCTCAGTTAGCATGTGAGAGATGAGTGAAATTGAAGAAGTCCAGTCTGAGATTTTTGTTCTAAGCTGAAATGCATATGCAAAGTTGGAACTGCAGCAAAATGTAGCCTCAATCCCTAACAAGAGTGCTTGTGTTCAGAATTCTTTCCTGTCATCCATGATCTGCTCTGGGATATAATAAACTTTGGTCTCAAGCAGGCCAATTCGTTCTCATAGTTCATTCCCATGAGTTTTTGTTTTTATTTTCCAGTTTTGTAATTTTATTTTCCACCCTACATTTTGTGGCCACTGAGTATGTTCTTATTATGCTGCTTTTGGGATGTGGGGAGATGATTCCAGTTTGGGTTGAAGAAGTTTTCTGCTTTTGTATGTCTCAGGTTTCCTTAATACGCTGATCTCTCTCTCTCTTGTGGTCTTGATGTGGTTCCAGTTTTCTAGACACTTAACCACCTGAGTACATTGTTAGAGGGAGTGATAAGCTAGAGTCACCCATTCACAATGTCATTAAATACAGTTTAGAAGACAGCACAAGCAACTAGTTTCTTGAGTGTTTTACATGGACAGCAATTTGTTTAGTTTACACCACATTTTTTTTCTCACAAGAAAGATGATGTTCCATGAAGTCTAATGAGATTATTGCCATACTCCTCTGGCCTGCTTTTTGTGATGACACTCAAAAATTCATTGAAATAGTTTTATAATGATGGTCATCTCCTAACTAAAGTTCAGGGATAGATTTTGTACTGTTGCTCCTACCACACTTATAAGAGCTGTTCCAGAACAGAAAGGATTTAAAATGGAAAGACATGAACATACATGTGATTACTGCCATGTTTACAGTTACATTGCAGAATCAGTAGTCTGTGCTATATCAACCAACAACTGAATGCATTTTTTAGAAAGCATTCTAATCACTCCAGGGGATGATTGAAATGTATGTTAATGCAATGAGAAGACTTAGATATTGTAAGGTTCAGCCTGTAGAATGGTAGGAGGCTTTATGCCCTTCACATGTAGAATTAGGTCTAAAAGACCCTGACTGCTTATCTTCAATTTAAGTACCAAGGATAACCAGGGACAAACTTTCTAAAAGAGACTCTAAAATGCTGAGAAAGAACCACTTTTTCTGCAGGTGCAACTACAGTGCAAGTCACAAGTGCAACTTCCTTTTTGCAAGTAGGAAGGACCATTCTGTATAAATGGTCTATAGTGGTAGTTGTCCCCCCCCCCCTTTTTTTTAACGCTGTGGACTGTAGGCAAACAGTTGCATGTTTCACTGTCAAGATACTTGTCTGTCATCTGCTTTATGATTGGTCTCTAGTTAGTTTACCTCTTAACCACCTCTAGATCTCAGACCTGATCTGATCTGTTTTTTCTGTTCCATCAAAGAGTACTTGACTGCTTTGCTTGATTCTGATTTTTAAGTTTTCACATGAATAAGTTAAGAAGAATTGTGTGGTCTTTTTATTACCAACAATTCAAGCATTCATCCTTATGGTATAACATTAAAATTACTCACTGATCCTAATGCTTATGAAACTGGAGACCTTGCTTCTCAGTTAAAAGCTGAAGTAGGAATTGAGAAGCAAAATTACTTTTGCTCTTTAGTTCACTATAACGATTGAATTAACTTACCGGTCAGCTAATTCCTCAATTTGTTACATGGCTTCTGACTGGGGGAACATGTTTTAAAAAACATGAAAGTAGCTCATAAATCACATCAGCGCTATTTGCAGATGTTGTCTTGCATGTGGATTGAAATATGTCAGTAGTATGACTAATTCTGGTCTGCAGTAAAATACTGTTGTATTAATTGGATTGAGTATCAGCACCATTGATGGAATTGAGGAAAACTATAGAGGATATAAAAACTTGGCTTCCTCCAATTTCAACCAAGTCATGCTTTTTGCATAACTCTTGTTTGAACTAAATCTGGTTTTATAATTTGGTAGCTATTATACATAAATCAGTCGATGAGAGTGAAAAAAGTGGACGTACTAATTATGAGGGACTTGTTTTGAACAGGACATATTTAATAATTGAAACATCATTAGAAACTGCATACTTAAAAGATTTATGACTGAACTTACTTTGAGTTACTTGATGAACTTCTTGCCCATTTTTATTTTGCAAGAAATAGCTGTGGTTTTGTGATTTGAATATCACTGTTCATCTGTTATAAAGATTTTCTATTAATGTTGGGCAGCTGTGTTTGAATAGCTGATATGAAAAATCTTATTTTTATATGATTAGCTTTGCATTCTTAAAGCATATGAAATTAGTAAGGTTTGAGGATCTATTTTACATGCCTGTTTTCAGTAGAGAAGCTGCTGTGTAATTTTAGTCCTTTGCAGACATCTCAGAAGAGAAACTCTGACATCTGTTTCATCTATATTACACTAGTTAAATCTAGTGTAGTGTAGTCTGTATATAAGAAACCAGCTTTGATCTTTACTAATGTTCAATAATTGGTCTTGATCAACCTACCTTGTAAAATTGGTAAACTACCTTGTAAAATTAGTGTGTGAAAATAAGATCCTACACCAAGTTGCTCAAATGAGAAGTGCGAAGCATATAATAGTAAAAGCTAAGATACAAGTAGCTTCCTGATTGTTGTACAAGGGTTCATACTTGAAAATTGTGGTTATATGCAGATAGACATATTTCTCTGGAATTCCTCACAGCACTATCCAGTAGAATCACTGCAAACTTGTGGTGGGGAGGGTCTCACTCAGAATCTGCCCTTTTTTAAACTGCATAATCTATGTTGCAGTCTATCTTCCATTATTGATTTCCTTGACACATCTGTGACTTGTCAGATACTGTTTTTATCTGCCCGATGCCTGTGACTGGACAGGGCTATCTGCATAAGAAACGGAGGTTGCTTCCCTGTAAATGGAGTTCTTCCAGAGTGCCACTGTCTAGTCAGGTATCCCTACTTTCCCCCTTTTGGGGGAAAACATATTTATCACTAGAAGACAGAAGTAGGGAGGCTGAGCAGTAGCTCTGCTATGAAGACCTTGTTTCCATGTGCTGTATGGAACTTCCTGTGCATTGGTACTTAAAGGCTTCCATTGCTCTCACCTCTTGGCTGGACAGGGTCACTTAGGAAGAATTCTCCTAACAGGTAAGGAACTTCTGCTTTCTAACTCCAGTTTTTGTGTCATGTTCCAGGTCTTCCAAAGGTTGATAAGCCCCTCCCCGAAAAAGTAAGTTGGGCTGTGATTTTTCTGATTTAAAAGTTGTAGAAAATAGAGACAAATTTAATGGTCATTCTTCATCTTTATAAATTCTAAAGGGTTGGCTTTAGACAGGTGTAGTAACTGTATTTTGCAAGTGACTTTAAGTCATACAGTTGCAGCTAAATTGAAACTGCTTCATGAAGCCACATTTTTCACTAATTTACATGAATTAGAAATTTGTATTTTTGTAGGTTTATTCCGGGAACTCAACCATTGTAAAATTGATATAGCACATATTCAAAGGTATTGCTTGTTTCAATAATAAGAAGAAATGAAATGATTAGTATTTGGAATCCTAAAGGGATTATAGTTGTGAATTGGAAAAGGTCTGAATGATGGTAATGGCATCTTCAAATGATGCCATCCAATAGGATGAATGATCTATGGTTATGATGTGTGTTCCATTCTTTAAACACTGTCAAATTTAAGTATTTACTAAACTTGTTAGTACAAACTGTTCTTCCTAGTTAAAGTTCCACTTTCATAGTAAGTACATTAATCATATTTATATTTTAAAATCCCTGTGATTAGAATATAATATAAAGCATGCAATTTAGTATAAAAAGTTTTTATAACAGAGTCATATAAAACAGTCCAGTGTCGACCCAGTACATATTTTGTAGCAATGTATTTACAGATTTAAATGTGGATGAATGAGTCGAAAAGGTACATCAGAGGCTGCTGTGTAAATTAACAAAAATTGAATAGCCCAAGGCTAAACTCAGGGTGATAAAGTTGTATGATATAGAGTATGAATGTGACTTGGTCCAAAAATGGATAGCGCTGTTAGCAGATTATATCAGGTTGACACTATAGAGTTGTACTTAGAGTACCACAGAGAAACACTGAACTGCAAATACATGGGATGACAGAAAATGTATGTGGTAAAACATAAATTCATTGGTATAGGATATAAGAGTCCTTGTAATGAAAGGTGAAAATAGTGCAGTCTGCAAGGAGATGATTTGAGATCAGTGTTTCTTAATTTGTTCTTAAATGATGTAGAGTGAGGAGGAACAGTGAGGTGGCCAAGTTTTCTGTTGGCGCATAGTTATTTAGGGTTATTAAAACAAAAGATTTAGACTGAAAGAATAAGCTTTGAAATGGCATATTCAGTTAAATGTGTGCACATGTAAAGTGTTACAGAGTGGGGCAAAAAAAAAAAAAAATCTAGCATCATTTTTATGCAGGGGAATTTGAGCTGGTGGTGACTGACCAGGAAAACGATCTCAAGGTTCTTACAGATAGTGCGAAGAAAATGTTGCTGTAGAAAAGGCAGATCCTATGCTGAAGATCATTAGGAATGGAATTGAAAGGAAAACTGGCAACATCATAATTCCTTTATATAAATGTATAGTATGAGCTTATTTGGAATGATAAACACCGTTATTATACTACAGAGGATAACTTATCAATGCAACATAGATAACTTTGCCTTGTACTACGTCTGTTTAGTACTGAGAGGACAGTAATGAAATTAGTGTTTTTGCATTAGTAGATGCAAATAGGTGGTATTATTCAAGGCCTGTTTATTTAACAACTTTTAATACCTATCAACACACTACTACATTAATCAGATTATTTATATAGTTTTAATGATCAAATGGAGCATTGTTGCCTTCAGTGGCATACTTTTAAATAAAACAACTATTAAAATTTAATTTCAAAAGCGAATTAATTTCAAAAGCAAAATTCAAAGATTTTCTTTGAATCTATTCAAAGAAAAAAAAGTAGCCCTGAACAGCCCTAACTAAATACAGGCATTTAGCCTGCTTTCATGCAAGACTAAGAAAGGGAAGGGAAAGGAAAGTGAACGGTCATTCAGGATACACCAGCAGTGTTGCTAATCCTCTCCATGTTGAGTATGGGTTTCTACTTGCATTTTCATGAAGTGAAGTAGAAGTCTCTGTGTAATTAGGAGCTCTGTTTTATTAGGTTTCCTGACTACTTGGTTACTTCTTTTTTAAATTTCTACTCCACCCATTAGCAAGGATAGTTCTCTGGGTAGATTACAAAAACATAATAAAAAACATACAAAATAAAACAATAATATTAAATCTAACATACCTGCTTACCACAGTAAAATAACAATAGCAATCAAACACAGTAGAAACCTGACAATAAAAGCCCACATCAGCCACAATTCAGATTAAGCCAATGGTACAATAGCACCAAAATACAATAAATACCATATAATAATCTCTTAGAATTACTTTAACCATTAAAATATTGGGTAAATAAAAAGGTCTTCACCTGGCACTGGAAGGACTAATTGAAGCATTGGCAAAGTAGAGACAGAAGATACTGGGGTGAAGTTTGCATGCATCCCCCTCCGTGCTCCCTACCCATTTTTAGGGTTCATGTGAGTATGCTGGATGCCTTGTACTGTGATCTGTGAATCATTCATAGAGGCCTATAGAGGTTGCACGAATCCTGATGCTTGGTTAGACTGAGAGGAATTTGGGAGTATAGAAGGAGAAAGGCAGTGCTTAAGATTTTGCCTGTGTGACACTTGTCTATTGTAAACATATTTATAGGTAGGCTATAGAACTGGGTCAGGTAGACTATAGAACTGGTTCAGCTATCAGTCACTTGGGCTTGTTTTAGGCTTTTTAAAAAATTAGGATATTGCTGGAGAAATTTCTGGATTGAAAACAATTTCAGTACACTGCAGGAAGCTATTTGAAAAATAGCAAGTTACATGTCCTGAACCTAAGCGCTCAGAACTTTTTGGTTATTTGGTAGGTTGTGTGTTTGCATGAGATGTAAAATTGCTATGTTTGATAGGCATTAATTTTTCTTTTAGGAGGTCTAAGCTAGTTGAACTTGAAGTGTAAAAGGCTCAAAAGAAGTATGTTTGCTTAGGTTTTCTAAGTGAATGATAGTGATAAAACGTGTGATGGTAAGGTGGTACCACTTTTGGTGTGTGTGTTTGAAGGGTTAAGGCTTCTGTTGTGTTGAATTGTCCTGTTCTGTGTATAAGCTGTCAATTGGTTGCTTCCTAAAACAGTAATAAGGAGAGAAGATTAAGATCTGCAATCATACCAAGAATTGATGTTTTCAAGACTTGTGATGGTCATCTTAATCTGACCCTTTCAGTTTGTAGAACTTAATTTGCTTTTGATGTCTACAAGGCTAGCTTAATCATCTTAAACAGAGGCAGTTTTTTTAATCCAAATTCAAAAACTTGGTGTAACCTTAGTACCCTATAATCTGTTGCAGATATCACTGTTACAAGTTCCTTTGATACATAAAATCATGGATTGAAGAAAACTGATTAAAGTAAAACTTAAATAGAAAATACATGAACCTTCTTAGTAATTTAATTAATTTTCATGTTCTCAGTGTTGTATGCCTTTCTGTTCTTTTCCATGTATCTTTTATAGCATCCACAATTGAAGATCAACAAGGACTAATTTAAATCAAATTGAAATAATCTTCATACAATGTGCAATTACCTAGATCTCTTTTAGATATTATGTAGAATAAGAAAGCTTTGTTCATTTTTTTTCTTTAAAGCTTAACAAATGCTTTCCTTAGCTAGTTGTAGCTGGTCTTCTGGAAGTAGTTGCCAAATGTGAGCAAGGTCAAAGTAGGAGTACGTCTTGCTAGTACATTTATAGTATGCCTATTCAATAGATTGGTATGCTATTGCCTCTGTTCTAGTAATCTAAAGAGTAGGCAGAAGCAGAGTACAGCAGACAGAAGTATAGGCCTATAGTGCTGTGACCAGTTTTGTGTCCTTTTCTTCCTATGTCCCGGAGTGCCACCCTTTATGTATCTATTTTACAATATTTTATTTACAATTCCCTGCCCATAGTATTTGTACTATATGTAATACGTGCTTAACCACTGATACATCTATATTGAAGAGAGAAAGCTTGAATAGATTTTAGAGGACATGCATTTCCTTTGTAGCATTATTGGCTAATGTTCTAAGCTGCATGAAAGCATAATCCTGAGGTTTCCATTTCATTATTTGATACTAGTTGGTGGGGGGGGGGTCAGCACAGCATTTTAATATGAAAACAAGCTATTTCTATTGAATTTATTCAAAAATTGTTTGTGTTATAAGTAATTTGGTAATTGATATAAAATTGACTTTCATATAGACTATGCATCTCATATTTTTCACAGTTAAAAGTAAGTGGCAGTTACTTAAATGATGCTAGGTATACTATAAGCATTTGTATTTCTGCAAAATAGTAGTGTCCCAAAGAAAGAAACAATTCCTAATTCCTAATTGGCAGGGTCCTGAATATGTTTAACTTATGTTCAAATATTGGTTTTTGTTTGAGGGATTGTTGTTGGAATATCATTTGAGGAATGCTTTACAACTCTGATTGTTGGGTGTAACTTGGGAATAGGTCTTAGCTCTTTATCCCCATGAGGTCATCCAGATCAGTTGTGTGACAAAATCAGACCTTTCTCAAGCTGCTGCTGTCAGTTTGGCATGTTAGGGAACAGAGATGTGGCATTTTTTCCAAAGAGGATAGGATGCTAATACTAATGGAAGTTAATGGGCACCCTGTATAGATATGTACTAAGTGATAGATTGTCACTTTATAAATGGTTGTTTATATATACTTTGAGTGCTAGATTGCAAAAGATAGTTGAGATTTGGTCTGTACTTAAGTATAACTTCAAACTAATAATGGAAACTTAAACATTCCTATTTCACTGTTTTGAAAGTTAAGTCTTAAGAGATGAATATTTTTATAGTATGAGTTGTTTGTGATTTGCTTAATACAAGAGGGCACACTACATGATTTTAAAAACAGAATTTGCAGTATACTTCGCATTTGGAAACAGACCACTTCCAGTATTGTCTCAGATCTGAGTCTAGCCTGGTTGAGATGTCAGAAGAAAGCATTGTTTCAGCAATGTGTGTGTGTGTGGGGGGGGGGTTGTTTGTTTGTTCTTCTTTGAAATTTTTGAAAACATTTTCCCTTAAACTGATGGAGATCTGATTTCTCATGTTTGTTTGACTTGAATTTAGGAAACAAAATTGAAATGTTGTACCAGTTGTATGTGCTGTATAAATATCTGAAAAGTACTTTTCAAAAGTCAAAAGCAGTTGAACGAAATATTTTGATTCAGTGGAATAGTGTAAGTGATTATACTTCGTGTGGTTTTCAGTGTCTGATATAAACAAGTTCAGATTTACTTGGAATTTATTTTAACTGCAATACATGCAAATATTTTAAAACATGACATTGTAAGTGTACACTTAATTTATTTTTAGTTTTTAACACTGCATATGCAAGATTCCTCAAAATCCCACTTTGCTTAGGAAAGTATGCTTTTAAGTGCTTTTAGGATTGCGGCCTGGAGGTGGAGGGGTGGTGGTGGAAGGGAAGGTGCTGCGTTCTGTTAACTTTAACCTAACTGAAGAACCGTGTGCATAAATTATGTGATTCATATAACATGCCTGGGTCATCATGGCTTATTTAACCCATGATGAGCTGTGGAACATGCCTTTGCATGTACAGCCACCATTTTCACTATGCAACCCTTAATCATGGTGAATGGAGGTAGCACAATATTATGCAAACTTAGGCTTTCTAGGTTATGCCAGGTTTAAACCATAACCCTGTATTTGTAATAGGACTTTGTGAGGCCTGTTTAATCCTTCCTTAACCCACAATGGACAGGATCATGCAATATGATACAACCTTCAATTGAGCAAGGGGTGTAAGGTCAGACAGGTGGCTGGCTGCACACTCTGTGGCTAATTGTTGGTTAAATAGCCCACTGTCAGCCATGTTGTGTGAACTGGCCAATATATGCTTCCTAGAAAGAGTTACCTGATATGAAGTTAATTATAAGTTTGATTTTAGGATAGTATTGTATCACTAAAATCTTAGGTTTTATTTATGTGCATTCATTATTAATCTTATGAATCAATTTCTAAAAAATAAGTAGTTTCCATAGAAAAATAGGCTGCTAGAAAATGTTAATGCTCAAGCATATTTGGTCTTACAAGCTCCACTTTTTGCTTCTCCTTTGCATGCAAAAAGAAGAGATTTGAGATTTACAGTTAAGTTTAAAACAAACATGAATGCTTGGTTGCTTGTTTCATCTAACTGTGGCTTACAAGAGTAGCATATTGCAGTAAAATACAACAATCTGAAAACTAACAGAGCAACATAAACCCACCCTACCAACTGCCCTGTGGGAAGGATCTTTATGGCTTAAATGTATTATGTGTAATTTTATTGTGTTTCTTGTTTTTGGTAAGCTTGCCTTTGCAAGACTTGTATCCTGAAAGGTGGGATATAAATGTATAAGGAAGAGTGGAATTGTGAGTGGGATCTGCTTCAGTTTCATCCCATTCTGTTGAAATAGGTAGACCTGGATTAGAACCGTCCATGTAGTTGATGCACACAGTTTATTAATAGTTCTAGCATGAAGCATCTATCTTACTCATGCTGGAGTTCATGAATTTCAGACTCTTCCTGGGTCTTCTCATAGGTGAGAGAACAAATAGAAGTGCTTCTGTTTGATGGCATCAGGCTGTAACAACTCTTCCAGTGCTGAGGCCCACCTATATGTATCTTCAACATGGGACCCTAGTCCTTTATTTTTAAAGGTTGCCTCAGACAGGATTTTATGGCAACTTCACAAGTGCCTAATGAAAACAATTTCAGATTTTTTTTCTCCACATGTTAATTCTCTCTGGCTCTTCGTTTCTTTACACTTAATTTCTTCTGTGACAACCATGAACACAGAGTAGAAACATTTGAAAATGGAACGGGTTGAATCAGATGGGGGACTGTGTACCCTATTGACTCCGCTCAGCCTCACAGTGGCTTTCAATTCCATTTGGATACCCCACTGGGGTGGGAATTGGGGGGACTGTTTTACAGTGACTCCATTCTTCTTTTGAGGAGTGTGTGTTTACTTCCCTGGCTGCTGACCTATGAAATTCCTCCGGGTTCTGTTCTGTTGCCAGTGCTATTTAACATATACTTGAAATGATTGGGAGAGGTTGTTCAAAGATTTGGGGTTCAGTATGTTGATGAAACCCAACTGTTTGTCCTTTCCACCTCCCTCCAAGGAAGCTATGTCAGTCTCAAAACAGTATCTGTCAGCAGTAGAACCAGATCAAGGCAAGCAAATTAAAGCTTAATTCAGACAAGACAGTCACTCAGAAGGCAGGTCAGGGAATAGGGATTCAGACTGTTTTCCATATGCAGGTGCAAAAGAAGAGAGAGCACAGTTTTGTGTAAAGGCCAAGCTAGAGATACAAGGTAAACATGTAGTTCCAATTCTGTAATTGCTGGGATAGGAGCAGTACAGGGAGAGATGCTCAAAAGGAAGAATTAAAAAACAGAAGAGCATTTAACATCTGCTTTGTATTCCTTGTATACAGTCTCACAACTAATCTTCTCCCTTGCCCCAACACAGTCAGGGCCTGGCTATGAGGAGAAAAAACTAAGGCACATTTGTACAGTAGAAGTGAGAAAATATTAAAAACTCTGCTCACTCGATGGCGTAGCATATGTGGTCCAGTTTACCCATCATATTAAGTGACCATGAGTTAATTAACACATGGGGCTTTGCAGTGTGCATTGGTCACAGTTTTAAATATGCAGATTGTAAAGTGTGCTGTGGTTTGTTGTCACAAACCTGGGCAATGTAGGTTATGCAAGTATTATCCACACTACTTGGGTTTACATAACATAAGTTACAACACATGCATATGCTGCAGTTTGTATATTCAGAACAGTGGCCAGCATGTTTTGTAAAGTACTTCAGGTTAATTCATACACAGTGGCATTATGTGATATGCAGCCTGTCTCTCCTTGTGATTTGAGTGGGGAGGGCCTGTGTTCCCTCCTATGTCTAGTTTGGTTTTCAAACTTTATGATGTTATTCTGACTGAGATTGTTCAAACTTCATGAACTTAAACTTAAGTGCTGGGCTGAAAGCAGCAGAATGAGATTCAATATGGAGAAATGCCAAGTTCTCTACTTAAGAAAAAGAAACCAAATGCATCGATACAAGATGAGGAACATGTGGCTGAATAGAACTGAAAAATAACCTTGGAGTTACTGTGGACAACAGGCTAAATATGAGCTAACAATGCAATGCAGCTGCAAAAAGGGCAAATGCTATTTTGAGATGCATTAATAGAAGTATTACTTCCAAATCACGTGAAGTAGTAGTTCCCCTATACTCCTCACTAGCCGGATCTCATCTGGAATTCTGTGTCCAGTTTTGGGCAAAACAATTTTAAAAAAGATGCAGAAAAAATAGAAAGGCTCCAGAAGAGGGCAACAAAAATGATCCAGGGTTTGGAAACATTGCCCTGTGAGGAGAGACTGAGAGAATTGGGTATGTTCAGCCTTGAGAAATGGAGACTGAGTGGGAACATGATATCTTTGTATAAGTACCTGAAAGGCTGTCACAGAGAGGAAGGTCAAGAACTCTTTTTGCTGATACCAGAGTGTAGGACATGGAATAATCAATTCAAGTTGTGACAGCTCAAATTTAGGCTACATACAGGGAAAGTTTCCTCACTGTCACAGGAATAAGAGACTGGAACTAGTTGACTAGAGCAGTTGTGGGCTTTCCCACACTAGAGACATTCAAGGTGAAACTAAACAGCCATCTGAGTGGGATGGTGGAAATTGGGTTGGAGCCAGTGATCTTTTTGGCCCCTTCCGCCACTCATACTCTATGATCATAATAAACCATGGTTTACTTTGAGGAAAATTAGCTGTAGGAATCCTCTTGTACGTTTCTCCCTATCCACCAGTGTGACTATGAAAAGGTGATTGGAAATGTAGCACTTGGTTTGATCCTGGTGAAAGCTGCTGGAGCTGGGAGGCGGGAGAACTGCCTCACAACTTCGGACTGTAGGAGGTTGAGCCTCCCACTTTGTGAGTGCCTTTTTTATGCATGGCACCCAGGGCAGCCCATGCTGCACCTGTTGACATATAACCACCATGAACCCTGTCTTTGCCATCTCCTTACCGTCTGACATCGTGGACTCCTTCCTGACAGTATTACAAGCTGGGCCTGAGAGGGAAACTGGAACCATTGGTAGTTCACTGTAATGAATTTGCACAGCACCTTGAAGATAATGTAAGTTGGGTTTGCCATGAGTTGGACTCCACATTTAATGTAGTCCCTTCAATAGATGTGTCCCAAGCACTGTCTGGTACAGTGTTGTTGGATGAGTTTCAGTTATTCAAGCCTGAGGATGTGGACAAGGTGCTTGGTCAGGCTCAGCCTAGCACTTGTATGCTTAACCCTTGCCCATCATGACTTATTGTCAGATCCAAAGAAGAGATTTGCAGCAGAGTCCAGGAGGTTGAAAATGCCTCCTTGAAAGAAGGCATTGTGCCAGCCTTTTAAAAAACAGGCTGTGATTAAATCACTCTCTAAAAAGCCTAACATGCACCCAGTGGATGGGAATAACTATAGACCTGCTGCCAACATTTTCTCAATGGCCAAGGTGCTTGTGCAGGTGGTGGCCAGGCATCTCGAAGCACTTGTGAATGAAACTGACTTGTCTAGATCTGTTTGAATCAGGCTTCAGGCCTAGTTTTGTGTTGGAAACTACCTTGATTACCCTGTGGAATGACCTTTTCCAGGAGAGAGATGGGAGTATGAGCCTTTTGATCTTCCTGGGCCTCTCAGTGACTTTGGATCCCATTAACCATGGTATCCTTCTGGATAGGCTGGTTGGGAGTAGGAGGTACTCCATTGTAGCAGTTCTGCTCATACATGCTGGGGGACTAATGTTCCCTGCCATGGCAATTATGCCATGGAGAACTGCAGTGCTCCATCTTATCCCTCATGCTCTTCAATATCTACATGAAACTGTTGGGGGAGGTCTTCAGGAGGTATGGGCTGAGGTGTCATCAATACACAGATGACACTTAGCTCTGCCTCTCTTTTTCATCAAACCTGGGTAAGGCAGTGGCTGCTCTGAATCAGTGTCTGGGCTTGGTAATGGACAGGATAAGGGCCAACAAACTGAGAATCTAGGTAAGAAAGAGGTGCTGTTGGTGGGTGGCTTGTCTGTCCAGATGGGAGACATTCAACTTGTTCTGGATGGAGTTGCACTCCCCTTAAAGGACAGAGTTTGTAGCTTGGGGGTGCCCCTGGATCCAGAATTCTCACTTGAATCACAAGTGGACCCAGTGGTATGGAACATCTTCTATCAGCTTAGGTTGAGCTACCAACTACAACCCTGTTTGGACAGACAAAGACTAAATACAGTAATCCATGCTTTTGGTAATCTCTCATTTGGACTATTGTAATGTGCTGTACATGGGGCTCCCTTTGAAAACTGTTCAGAAATGTCCAACAGATTTAAAATAGGGCAGTTTAGCTTGTTTATGGGGACTGGATGTCAAGATCCTATTATGCCAGTCCTCTTTTAGCTGTAGTAGCTCCTGGTTGAGGCCCTGGCCTGATTCAGAGTTCTTGTGCTAATGTTTAAATCTCTTAAGAGCTTGGAGTCAGGGTATATGAAGGAGTGCCTCCTCCCATACATACCTACCTGGTCCTAAGATAATCTTTTGAAGTCCTTCTTAGGGCCCCCTCTGTGAGGGAAGTGAGGAGAGGGCTTTTTGGTTGTGGCACCCCATTTATGGAGTTAGTTCCCCAAAGAGGTGTGCCTGAAGTCTAGCCTTTTCTCTTTCTAGTGTCAGGTGTAAACCTTTTAATTCTCTGGATTTTTTAATAGTTAAACTTTAGTTTTACTACTGTATTTATATCATTACTGTGCCTGTATATTCTTAGTGGTAACCTTTTGGAGTATATTATTGTGCTGGTGTTTGTAACTTGATATGGTGATGGTGGTTTTGTTGTTATTGGTTGTTTTAGCGATTTAATGGGTTTTACTGTTCATTGTATTGTGTTTGTCTTATGTTTTTGATTTTCTTAACCACCCAGAGAGCTTTCAGGTTACTGGGTGGTATAAAAATATAATAAATGAATAATATTCTGGTTAAAGGATTTGTTCACTATATACCAACTTTAAACCATAAGTTATGAAATTGGCTTGCCTCATCAAACCATAATTAAAAGTAAATGCGCTTTAAGGTTTTGGAAAAATGGAGAAGAGCAAGTGATTTGAGGGTTCTTTTATGCCAAACAATGGTTTTCTGCTAACTGAAATGTAAATATGGGTCAGTCTTTTACATTCTGATATAAACAATATTGATCAATCACTCCCCTTTCCCTTCATATCCACTGACCTAGGTAGAATTAAACCATGTCTTCAGAAGGGCAATAAATACTGCTTACTGTGCTTTCCATTGTAGATCTTATTGTTCAAATATTTATTGCACTTAACTGGAATAGGAAATTGCTTGTTATTTGCTAGATGATGAGAAATAATCTTTATATGTTGAGCTTTAGCTGGTGGTGATCCAGTTCTGTCTTGTGACATAATTAATTCTTTGGTTGCTAAACTTTTTGCATGCTGTATGTTCAGTATTCGATTTTGAAGAATAAATCTTTTAGTTTACGGAAGGTATACATTGACTTTGCAATAATAAAGTCTTTCTAGTAGACAGTAAGGATGTGATAGTGAATCCGCTTTCTGGGCAAAAAGGTATCGCTAGTATTTCCAGCAGTGCAGGGCCATTTTAATCTGAATAGAAAATCTGTCTCCAGGACCAAAAGTACAGTAATTAGCAGTCTCTTCAGAGTGTCAGAGCAGAATTACCATTGTAATGGTTTAGCTGAAGGATAAAAGGATTGAATTTGGGTCCCTTTGCCTGCCAAACTAAATGAGTTGCCATGGGAATTTTCAAATGTAAGAGGCGTTTACTTAGAGCAATTTGATGGGTTTGAATAAACTCATAAATTATGGGTTTTAAAGGAGCAATCTCTGCTTTCTCTGGCATAGGCTGAGCAGCAACGTGAAGGCTGTTAGAAAGCTGCTTACATACTTAATGAGAATGAGTTGATCCATGCTCCCGTGCAGACTATCAGCTTATTAAAGCCAAACTGTTTCTGCTAAATACTGTACAGTAAGCACATTTCAAGAGAGACAGTTTGTAACAAATCCCTAGAGTAAAAAACAAAATCTGATTGCTGTAGATGTAAATTGAATTTCCCTTGCTGGATTAGATCTCTTTTCAAGTAATGCTATTAAAAATGGTTCTTTATATTGTTTCAGTAAACATTAACTTGATTTTAACTCCCCCTCTGCATGTAATATTTATTATAATATGTGTTAGTTGTATCTGTTGGGGGGGGAAAAGAGCACTGAAGACTTTATTTGAAAGCAGATAAAGTGCCTAGGCTCTTTGAACTGGTTCTTTAAGGTCATATATAAGCTATTTAAAAGCCAAGTCTCATTCTCACTAAAAAGATACTAGGCTTTGGCCTGCTGACTGATTGGTCACTGTTGAACACTATTGAAATGTGAGAAGGAGGACTGTGTTTTGCAGATACCTGAAGTAATGAGTACTGCTCGTGCTTGTTTAACCTTCAGTTTTCTTGTTGAGTCAGCTATAGAGGGGTAATAGTCACTACCATCTTGTGCTGGGCTTTCGGAATATGGATTTTATTGAACGCTTTGATTTTTGTGTTAAGATGAAGCTAGATGATACTGGACAGCTACTCCTATCATATGTCTGCAGTATTAGTGTATAACATAGGGTGCTGACATGTGACTTTTATATCAGAAAGGTGTGAACAGGTGAGAGGAACAGAACTTTTCACATAATATTAACATGCTCTATCCTTTCAGGGGATTTTCTCCACCTTAGCTTGCTTCTGGGTGGGGGAAAAAGTACCCAGGATTGACAAAGCATGGGCAGGGTTCATTCTTCCCATCTATGCACTCATTTTGATTTTAGACTTTCCCAAGACCTTTCTATACATGACGGTCAGACATTAGAAACAACCAAATCTACTCCATAATACCTGATTTGACATAGGCTTTACATTTGGATATGTGATTTTTTCCAAGTCAATAGACCTATACATGGTTTTATAATATTGGTGCTAGATTTAGGGGCAAGGATTCTTTATCTGATTTGTCATCTTCCTTTCAAGAAAAATAATTGCATTGTTTGACAAAAAGTATCAATTGGCTCAGGTGCCCTTCTGCTATATTGTTTCTATAATTGGGTGAGGGTGAAGGTTGCTTAAAGCATTTTTTGCTGTAATCAATTCAGGATGATTCTTTTTAATAATGTTGTAATTTATTGCAGCCACATATATTTCAGGGGTGATTTCGGACATTAGTGGTACCCACTCGTTGTTTTCCTGCTTCTGGCTGCAAGGAGAATAGGAACTCTGTACTTATAATTGTGTAGGTAGCCAAAACATCAGAATGGGACGGTTTTAGTTGGGACCAAGGCGAAAAAGGATAAGTATTGCCTCTTTACTGCAATCCCGATTGGAGAATTCTTACAGCTGTCCATTAAAAAATGATGGAAAATAAAGGCCATTTAGAAGAGAACGGTTAATGTGAGTGAGTTCACTCCTGAAGAGTAGGGACAGACTGGACACTGGAAATTGCTAGAATAGTTTCTGTAGTCCTGTCTGTTTCATCATCCACAAAAAGCTGTGAATCAGTTATGCTTTAAAGTTAGGCATTCCGACCTCTAAAAAGAAAGAGAAGGTATGTAATGGAAGGATAATAGAGACATCATAGATGCTCCTATAAGTGAATAAAATATGTCTATTCTACTATATTATGACAAGCTAATGATATTAAAATAAAGGCATGCCTATTCCTGTTAATGTGATCAAAATAAGAATATTTGCTCCTGTCTAGCAAATATTATCTTTGAGTGGTTGTAGACTTCTGAGCATATAATTGATTCATGTGCGCATTTGGGTGCATACTCACTTGGCAGTGCTCACTTTGTGTATCCACTCAATTCTGGGCATGTTCTCTTGTTTTAGGAGATGCTGTTTGTTCATGAATAGTTTACATAAAATTGCAAAATTTTTCTTAAGCTCTTTGTTTTTAATTTATATGATTGAGTTGGGATATGGCAGGGGAGAGGATCAGCGAAGGGAAATACAGTACATGGTGTAGTGCTGCATATCTTCTATAGTGCTCAGCACAAGAGAAGCAGCTCTTCCATGCAATACAGGTGAGATATGTCAAGAAGGAAGCCCAATACTTTTTTCCATTCCTTCTGTAATGGAATACTTACTAATGTTTAATTTTTGCAGTTTTCCAAGCAGCCTCAGCTGTCTGAGAGGACCTCATCTCCCACTTCAACCTTTACATTGTGATAAATAAGAATTCCCCTTACCTCACCTACACCCAGATTTCCCCATCATTTCTTAGTGGAATCCTGTGCAAAGTGAGATTGAGAAAAGTGCAGCTCTACTTTGAACATCCATAAACTCTTTGCTCCTGTGGGGCTGTAAAGCTTGGGAAGTAAAGCTTTGGACTATTACTAATTTGCATTACCTTGTATTTGTTTCCAAACCAAGAAAGTATGTACAACTTGTACATTCTTTAATCAGTTCATGATTAGACGATCATTTTCAATTCCAGCATAACTCTTAACAGTATATCTGTCGTGTACACTATTTGGTTTCTGTTTTATATCTTGTTGTTAGTTGTGAAGTCGCGTCTGACCCATCGCGACCCCATGGACAACATTCCTCCAGGCCTTCCTGTCTTCCACCATCCCAAGGAGTCCACTTAAGCTCACACAAACTGCTTCAGTGACTCCATCTAGCCACCTCATTCTCTGCCATCCCCTTCTTCTTTTGCCATCAATTGTTCCCAGCATTAAGCTCTTCTCCAGTGAGTCCTTCCTTCTCATTAGGTGGCCAAGGTATTTGAGTTTCATCTTCAGTATCTGGCCTTCTAAGGAGCAGTCAGTGTTGACCTCCTCTAAGACAGACTGGTTTGATCTCCTTGCAGTCCAAGGGACTTGCAGGATTCTTCGTTTTACATCTCTATCTATCTATCTATCTGTCTATCTATCTATTCCCCATAGTTCAGCACTCCAGATATAAAACAATGAAATAATGTGGGAAAATACATTGCTAAAGGCAGAATTCAATAATAATAGTGTTAACCTCAGTGCATCTTAGTGTGTTGTTTGAATACAGTCCCATTCTGCTAAATTCTGTGTGTTTGTAAAAGCTTGATGTATTGCAGGCAAAAAAAATTCTTACATTAAGGGTACACTTTTGTAATTCAGTCTTCCAAAGTACAGGCTGGTTAAAATCTAAATTTTCTATTGTTTTCTAAATGTTTTGTTGGGTAAATCAGTAAAGTTACGGAAATTGAGTTCTACTTTGGTGAATGACCAAGGAACCCAGAGATAGTTTTCTAAGGATTATCTTAATGCTCAGGCAAGTGCATGTGGGAGACGTGGCTATAAGCCATGTAAAGCTTTAAAGGTGAAAGGCACCACTTCAGTTTGTGCCTGGAAATGAATTGGGAGTCATTTTCCAGTTGGTGACTCTGGTCTATTTAATTGGTCCAGATAAGAATTTAGCTGTAAATTCTGTAGTTTGAACCAGCTGAAGTTTTCCATACCAGAGTTATAGATATCCCCAAGTAAAATATACTAAGTAATCCAAATAGTGTTAATAGAGTTTGGATAATGGCAGGCTCGAAGGGCCCATAGATGGTGCATTAGCTGGCAGAAGTGGCTTGAGCCTTGGATACCTCTTGTGCTTTCACTGGAGTGAGCTTTAGGTCATGAAAATGTGACACTACAAGCATGTTGTGACACTACACGGCTTGTTGTGAGCCGCCCCAAGGCTTCGGCAAGGGGCGGCATAGAAATGTTTTAATAAATAAATAAATAAATTTGGCCTCCTGTGGTAGATAAAAATGCGGCTTTCAAGTTGCCACAGATTCCCACTTGAAATGAGGTCTGAGCTTTGACAGGGCCATTCTTAGACTTTCAGCTTCTTGTTTTTAAAGTGATGGTGCTCCTTTGGCTGTGTGTTCAGAGTCATTGTCCTGCTGGAATGTGAACTGCTGCCCTAGTCCCAGGTCATTCATTCATTCATTCATTCATTCATTCATTCATTAAAACATTTCTATGCCGCCCAATTCGCCGAAGCCTCGGGGCGGCTCACAACATAAAATATAATACAAAAATAGCAATATAAAACTAACAATATAAAATAAATAACAATATAAAAGAAGTCGCCCTGGCCAGGTAAATAAGCAAAATATTGTTAACAATTAAAATGACGCTTAAATAAAAAGGTCTTCACCTGGCGCCGAAAAACAAATAACGACGGCACCAGGCGGACCTCTCTGGGGAGCGCATTCCATAGATTGGGCGCCACCGCAGAGAAAGCCCTCCTCCGAGTACCTACCCTCCTAATTTCTTTCACGGAGGGTTCCCGGAGAAGGGCCTCTCCCGCAGATCTCAAGGGGCGGCTGGGCATATATGGATGTAAGCGCTCCTTCAGGTAACAAGGACCCAAGCCGTTTAGGGCTTTATAGGTCATAACCAACACCTCGAATTGGGCCCAGACTTCAATGGGAAGCCAGTGAAGCTGACGGAGGACTGGAGTCGTGTGAACATAACGCCCAGTCCCCGTCAGCAGCCTGGCAGCTCTATTTTGAACCAATTGAAGTATCCGGATCGTCTTCAAGGGTAACCCCACGTAAAGTGCGTTACAGAAGTCCGGACGGGAAGTCACCAGCGCGTGTGTCACTGTCACTAGGCAGTCGAACTCCAGGTAGGGGCGCAGCTGAAGAATCAGCTGAAGCTGAAGGAAAACACCCCTCGCCACCACTGTCACCTGAGCTTCCAATGAAAGCTCTGGGTCGAGGAGAACTCCCAAGCTGCGGACCTTGTCCCTAAGAGGGAGTGCAACCCCATTCAGGACCAGGTCAAATCCACCCTCTCCGAAGCCCGATCTGCCAACCTACAGGACCTCCGTCTTGTCTGGATTGAGCTTCAGTTTATTGGCCCTCATCCAGCCCATTACCTTGGCCAGGCACCGGTTCAGCACAGCCACTGCCTCACCTGGATTGGTGGAAAATGAGAGGTAGAGCTGGGTATCAACAGCGTACTGATGATTCCGCAGCCCATAGCTCCTGATGACCTCTCCAGCGGTTTCATGTAGATGTTAAACAGCAAAGGGGACAAAATGGATCCCTGCGGTACTCCATGGCATAGCTGCCATGGCGCAGAGCCATAGTCCCCCAGCACCACCTTCTGGAATCGGCCATTGAGATAGGAGCGGAACCACTGCAAAGCAGTGCCTCCAACCCCCAATCCCGCTAGCCTATCCAGAAGGATACCATGGTCGATGGTATCGAAAGCCGCTGAGAGGTTCAGGAGAACCAACAGGGACGCACTCCCCCTGTCCTTCTCCCTGCACAGGTCATTGTACAGGGCGACCAAGGCAGATTCAGTACCGTACCTGGGTCTGAAGCCGGACTGAAATGGGTCTAGATAATCAGTTTCATCCAAGAGTGCTTGGAGTTGTCCCGCCACCACCCGCTCTAACACCTTGCCCAGAAATGGGATGTTGGCCACTGGTCTATAGTTAGTGGCCATCTCTGGATCCAGTGACGCTTTCTTCAGGACCGGTCGGACTACCGCCTCCTTTAAAGGGGCAGGCACCTGACCCTCCCTCAGAGAAGCGTTAACCACTTCCAAGATCCAGTTCCCAATCCCATGCTTGGAATTATTTACTAACCAAGACGGGCAAGGGTCCAATAGGCAAGTGGTGGGACGTACTCGTCCAAGCACCCTGTCCACATCATCAGGCCGCAATAACTGAAATTCATCCAATAATTCTGGACCAGACGGCAGCATTGGCGTCTCCCCAGAAACCTCTGATTCACTAGTGGTGTCCAGCTCTTGACGAATCTGAGCAATTTTCTCCCTGAAATGCCTGGCAAAGTCGTCACAGCGGGCCTTTGAGGGTGAAACCCGATCTTCCTTAGGACCCGGACAAACCAGGCCTTGCACCACTCGAAAAAGCTCCGCCGGACGGCATTGTGAGGAGGCAATGGAAGCGGGAAAAAATCTCTTTTTCGCCGCCCTCACTGCCACAGCATAGGCCTGATAGTGGGCTCTCAAGTGTGTTCGGTCAGATTCATCCCGTGATCTCCTCCACCTATGCTCTAGCCATCTCCCAACCTGCTTCATCGCCCGCAATTCAGGTGTATACCAAGGGGAAGAGCAGGCTCTGCCCGGTGGGAGAGGAAGCTTAGGAGCAATCATGTCCACAGCCCTGGTCATTTCCCCGTTCCACAGTTCGACCAGAGCCTCGACAGGAGCACCAGTCTTGTCAGCTGGAAACTCCCCCAGGGCCTTCAGGAATCCTTCCGGATCCATCCGGCTCCGGGGGTGGACCCACACAATCGGGTCCACACCCTTGCAGAGGGAGAGGTTGCTCTCAAGCACAAACCTCACCAGGAAGTGATCTGACCATGACAGGGGAGTCAAACATAAATTCCTCACCCTCAGACCACCCTCTTCCTGCCCCGTCGAGAAAACCAGGTCCAGAGTGTGTGCACGTTCATGGGTCGGGCCGGTGACATGTTGAGACAGCCCCATGGTCGTCATGGAGGCCATGAAGTCCTGAGCCGCCCCGGTCAGACCAGACTCGGCATGGAGATTGAAGTCCCCCAGGACCAACATCCTGGGGGTCCTCAACACCAGGTCCGAGACGGTCTCCGTCAGCTCAGGCAGGGAGACTGTTGGGCAGAAGGGTGCACGGTACACCAACAGAATCCCCAATCTGTCTCGGTTGCCCAACACCAAGTAGAGGCACTCCAGCCCTGATCTCGAAGGGACCGGAAGTCCTGTGAGAGAGATGGAGGCTCGATAGACCAAAGCGACCCCCCCCTCCCCTCCGGCCGTGAACAGTGCTGAACCAGATACCCGGGCGGGCACAGTTGAGAGCCTGAAACAGCTTTTCCTCTAGAATTGTCCACTGTTTGGCTCCTGACTGGTTTTCTAGTCCCTGCCGAGGAAAAATATCTGTCAACATGATGCTGTCAGCAGTGTGCTTTACTGTTAAAATGGTGTTCTCAGGGCAGTGACTACTATTGGCTTTGCACCACATAGAGTTTTACAGCAAGACTCTAGGTTTATTTTGGTCTTATCAGACCAGGAAACTTTCCCCCACATGTTTGGTCTATCCCCCACATGCAGTTCTGCAAACTCCAAATGGGCTTTGATGTTGGTTTGTTTCAGCAATGTTTTTCTTTTTACCACGCTTCTATAAGGCTCTGCTTTGTGGAGTATCTAAGTGATACCCCTATGGATTGTTTCCCAACACAGCTGCAGATCTCTCCAAAGCCTTCAAAGTTACCATCAGCCTCCTAGTTGCTTCTCTGACTAATGCTCCTCTCCCTACCCAGTCAGTGGACAAAGTTCTACATAGTTTTATCCCAATTTTAAAGCACTATTTAATAGAGTTGAACTTCTAATGCCTTGATCTTCATGATGCTGTTTGTGAAGATACGCTCTCCAACAAACTTCTGGGGCTTTCCGGAAACAGGTGAGATCATGTGGTACTGCAAGCACACACAGTGCAGCTGACATTTGGCACCCAAAGGATAATGCCACAGATAGTAGAAAAGAAGTTCTCCACTGTTTGATACAAATCTAAATAAAAAAAACAAATGTATATTATATTAATTTTACATATGATAAAATATTTCAAGTTTCAGCAAATCACTAAAAGTAGTTGAACAATAGATTTTAAAGAAAAAAAGTAAAGCAGATTTTGTGGATTAAATGTTACATTGAAATATTTGAAGAGATTACAAGTCAGTCTAGAATATGTTCCTTGACAGCCAATTTTAAGAGGAAAATGAAGGTGCTGGAATTTTTTTAACATACTAATTTTAGCATATATTAAATATGTTGTCTTAAAGATAGGCATCTGAAAAGTTAAATCTAAAAAATCAAATATGGAATTAATTGGTGTATCTGTTCTAGGTTTGTAGGTTGACTTGCAAAGTATTAATTCATTGCTATTAAATTCAGTTATTAATTGGTAAAATTAGTAATTATGAATCCATTGTTTCATCAGATTAACACTTTTCTGAAAATGGGAAAACTTTATTGGAAAAAGAGTAGTAGAAAAGGTTCTGAAGAACTTGCCACCCCACATTATTATGCAGAGGCATGTACAGATGGAAATACCTAGACATTCCATATAGATTCTTAATTGCAGAACCCCACAGCTGTGTTCAAGTTGTTTTGAGGTAAAGGGTATGAAAACATGTAGATTATATTGTTGTATTTTAATTTGTACACCATTTAGAGATGCTTTGTGGGACATCAAGCATTTTAATAAAAATACTGATAATAAATAATGGAATTTAACATTTTAAAAATAAAATGATGATAAATAATGATACCTTTTAGTATATGGATGTTGTAGGTTTCCTGTGTTAATCACAATCCTAGATTATTTTGTGACTAAGTGTTCTGATTTTTTCTGTCTCACTCATGGTTACCTGAGTGTACATAGTAGGAAAGGAAAGGAAAGAGCTCTTATCAAAGCCCCTTTATTTACAGTTGGGAATAGTGCTGCAAAGCTAGATTAAAAAAAAAAAGACTTCTTGGCAATCCAGTGCAGTAGAGCAGTTGAAGCCTTCAAATGGAAGGTCATATGACTTTGTCCCCTAAAGTGAGGGCATACAATTCTTTCTTTAGAACTCTGTATTTTTAAACTGACTGAATGCAAGTCTTAGCCAGAAGTAAGATGAGCTTTGGCTACCCAACAGAAATAGCTCTATCAGCTCATCTTGGAATGTTTAAGCTGTTAACAACAAAATGCTAAGAAAAAATAGCTTCCTTAGTTTTATACTAGGTTTTCTGAAAATTATTTACAGTGGACCAGAAAATAATACGCATATGTATAGCTGTTCACAAATAGTATTTGCCTGATGTTCTTGCTTCTAGCATTTGGATTACTTGCTGTATATATTTATAGTGCCCTTTTTTTTGCATGTGGCACACTCTGGCCTGGATCATATAGAATAATCTGTGGCAATTAGTAGATTGCTTAACTTTGACTAGTGGGTTTTATTAGATTACATAGGATCTTTTAAATTAGATTTATAGCTTATTACAGTTTCTGCAAGGAAAGGACTTCTCTGCAGGACGTAGCATACAACTTACAACAAAATGTATGTATGGGTTTATCTCACTTAGATTAATATACAACATCCATAGCAATTCCTACGTGGGTAATTCTGAAATGCGTTTCTTTTAGTTTTCCTTAGCTGTTGGAATTTCATTGCCACATCAAATAATTTATAATTCTAGGGAACATTTAATTTATAGTTTGCATATAAATAGTTTCAATCCAACTTCCTTTTCTAATAAAGAAAATAAGTGCTATAGACAACCACAGATCTTTTTCTGCAGTTTTACTTGCCAGGAAAAAAAGAATTTTAAAACTATAAGTGGTTTAGATTTGTAACGGCTCCTGTTCATTTATGTAGGACTAAATAAATGAGTTGCAGTCTGAATGACTGAGGGGGGCAGAATCTGCCATTTCCCTCAGACAATGAGACCACCAGTGATAGAGAGCTTAGTGGTGTCCTTATTTGCACTTTCTGCTACTTAATGTTAATATTTATTTTGCTATGGAAAAGAAGGTGCTACAATGTGGAGATCAGTCTTGTAGGTATACTGATGCTGCTTCAGTACACTGGTTTTCTCGGCTTCCGTTAGCAGGGCCCTTATTAGAGAGTGTGGTACATTGTTACTGTGTGCTGCCTGTGATCAGTTTCAATATTGTCTGCCTAAGCCTGACAACCAGACCTCTGTTTTTGCCAGATGCATTTGAATCTTAAATGAAGGCTACGCCTTTTATGAAGCATGATGCCCTGGAATTTAAAACATTTAGAACAGGTTTGCATGGTAATGTTTGTGCTTGAACTTGGATGCATAAAAAGGTGCTCATGTCTTAGCACTTTATCTTATTGCGTGCTGAAAAAAGAATCCTAGAGAAGGTTGATGCTAGAGCAAGTATCATTAAGTAGAAAAATGTCCAGGGTGATAGGAAATATAAGGAAATAGTGTTTTTCCCCTAGTGTGTCTTTAACATTATGACCATTGAATTTGTCAAGTGAAACAGAATAGAACACTTTGCATATCATTTGAAATGTAGCATGCTTTGAAAAAGATAAGTAGCACTGGCTGGATATGATGGTGCCAATTTATCTTTTCTTGTCCTAAGCACTGTAGAACATATCATAGTTTTCTTTAGAAGAAAGTAAGCAGTACCATACTCATTTAGTGCTACAGTGCCTTTTGTATTTATTTAATTTGAATTACCAAGTTGAATCAGAAAAGCAACATAGGTATAAAATAAGATGGCTTGTTTGCAGTACTCATCTGTTCTTGTCTACTTATTTCATTAACATGTAAATGTCTTGCTATTAATGAGTAGTGATTTCTGGATACTTCTGTAATGCAAATATACATTACTTGAACATGACAGCTGCATTTCCAGGTTATACTAAACTAAGGGTATGCACCCTCCTGCTCATGGGCACCATGGCACCCTTGGAGAACTGTTGTGGTACCTGCCAAGGTGACCTGCTGCTTGCATTTTTTTAATTAATCGACACTTTTAAATTTTTGAAATTTCTTTCATCTGGGAATGAGGTTGTTGGCAAGGGGTGGTGGGAAGAAACATAGTTTGCCTTCCAGGAAATACATTTCTGTTAATGCTTAAAAATGAAGATTTGAAGGAGTTGCTCATTTTCAGGGGCTCAGACACCACCTCTGCCTTGTATTCAGACTTTTGGTAAGGTTGTTTGTCCTGTGTGATTGGCCACATCCTTTGTGGCAACCATTCTGTGAATCATAATTGTAGGGTAAAAGGTTCTTCATGCCAAAGAGTTCACCTGTGCCTCATGTGACAACTCTGGGTCCAGGAGCACCCCCATATTGCAAACTTTGTCCTCAGCGGGAGTGCAGCCCCATCCAGAACAGGTTGAATATCACCCAGTTGGGCAGATGAACCACCCTCTAACAGAAATTTAACAGGATGAGAGAATGCATGGCGCATTCCCTGGTATTTTTACCTCCCCAGTTGGTTTTTACACTAAAGATTCAGTAAGAGATACTGCTTCCAGAATGTTCACTAAATGCACTGGGAGTGGTGAAGACATGTACCATCCACCCGTTCATTGCCCTAATGCTCTGTTTCTGTACTGGCGGTGAATACTATCCTGTGCATCCACTACAAAAATTAAGTGGGCTGATAGAGGAGGCAGGATTGCTGTATCCCTCTGCCACCAGGGTTTTTTTTATTTCAATCCTGGACATGTAGGAAAGAGTTTTACTTATTACACATCCAGCACAGAAATACCATGGACTGGAAGACAACAAATACAACAGGAAACTAGAGTTTCCTAAACTAACCCTGAAATAAGCCAAAATGCTTGTTCCTGGAAATGTTATAGGCCAGTAGAGTTTTCTTCTGCAAAGTCTGCTGATCCCCCCCCCCCCCCAGTTTTCATTTTGGCTCATTACAGATTGTCTTTAGAATTTACACCTTTCCCTTGTACTAGTGTATAGGCAGTGTTAGATACTGAGCAGTATCTCCTTTGACAGTATATGGCATTTGCACAGATGATACAGTGAAGGGGGATTCACTTCCTTCATTGGCAGCATGGAAACCAAGCAAAATAATGATACCATTACAGAGTGAAAGTCACTTTAAAGAGCTGAATAATCCCTGCCTAGATCAGATTACCAGACTTTCACAGTAGTAATGGGGGAGATACTTGTTGAAAAGCCAAACTCTGCTAAGATTGAAAGATCTAATGAATTCCTGATCTGTTTTACTGACATATTTTCTTCCAGAAAATGGAAAGGGAAACAAGGCAATCAAGTGTTCTAGACCTGATCCTCATGAACAGGGAATAAGCATTTGTTAAAGTGAAAACTGCAGAAATCTTAAATGAAAGTGACTGTGTTATCTTAGGATTCATGAGGGGAAAACTGAGTATAATCAGATGTACACTTAGGAAAATGGAATACCATGATTAGAAATATTCAAGGGAGTTTAAAGATGGGTGGGAGATCCTTAAAAGCAAGATATTGAAGGCATAATCACAAGCAATTAATAGGACTAAGAGAGACTGGAAGGTGTTTAAGGAAATCAGAACTGATGAGTAAGAAAGATTGGTCCTTACAGCTGTATAAGCTCAGATTTTAAAAGAAGCACTTACAGCAAATAAAAGGGAGGAGTATAAAAGTGAGTAAAGAGAGCATTAGGAAAGCTAAAGTTCACAATGAGTATTGCAATTGAAGTTAGGAGTCAAGGGCAAAGCATTCGTTCTTTAAAAGACTTGGACCATACCTTCAGAAATGCCATTAGGGTGCTTTAGCACAAAAGCAAACATACTGAAAGGAATGCTTTAAAAAGGTACCCTGTTGTGCAGATTTTTGTATCTGCATTACTCAAAGAGGGCAAGAACATTACTCAAGAATAGATTGCACTTTCATGTAACCTGCTCAAGTCAATAGGGGCTTTAAGGCTAGTGCTGGCTTGTGTGGTCAAACTAACAACCTAGGACTTGTCCAGTCATAAGACTATTGAGTAAAAGTGGAAGTGAAGAAAACATGAAAGGCTGCATTACTGATCACTTCTGCCTATGATTGGGAAGCAGCACTGTGTGCTGTTACATGAGAATTGATCCACCAGTTTGCCTCTTTGTATTAATTTTCTAAGTACTAAGTAAGTGCCTGGTTCTTTCGACCTTTCCCTGCCCTTGCTATCTTATATTAATATCCACTGTTTTGTCAGGCTTTGCTTTTGCTGTATTATAAAGCTTCTGTTGACATTTTGACCTTTAATATGGTATCATGCTAGCAATATTACTAGTATACTTGATCAGTAAGCAGTTAAAGAATACATTCATGTAATACTTGATGAACCTCATTTTTTTCCAATATCCTCACCTGTGTATGATGAAAAATAAAATCAAGCCAGGTGTCATCTCCATGCTAGTGATACGTCAAACCAAACCCCTGGATTGATTCTTCAAGCAGTTCCATTTAGATGTTAAATACTATGGGGAAAATAATGGAACCTAAAACATAACTTCTAAATAATCAAGCAGTGGTTACCCAAAACCAGCTTCTGGAAGTCATGCAAGCAGGGATACACTGCAGAGTTGTGCCTTCCATGCCCAAAGTGAATACCCTATTCAGAGGCATATCAGAATGATAGTTTTGAAAACAGTTCAGACTTGAGAATCTACAGGGTTGCAACCCATGTCTCTTAACAGAGATCATACCACAGGGCAACTAGGACAATTTCTGTCCCAAAACCAGGCATTAATTCCCATCTGAAATTTGGGAAAACAGTTTTATCTGAGAGTGATTGGAGTTGGATGGTTGCTATTCACTTGAGGAGTATGCCTGAGTAGGGAAGGCTGGCTGCCGGCCTGTAAATCTTCTAATTTAAGCTAGGTTTCTCTAGGACCAGTTGAGTCAATTACTTTTTTTAAAGAAGAAAAAGTTGGGGCTAGTCAAATGGACTTGGCTGCATATCTTGTCCACATCTTCAGGTTCCAAAACTGGACCAGACAGTTCTTTGGACATCTTTACTAAAATTGTATTGCATGCAGTCCTAGTAATTTTAGATTAAAAGTGTGGTGTTGTAGATTAAAAGACAATGCCTTGAAAAGCATCCTGTTTGGCCTTTGCTTTGGTGCTATGTTTCAGTTATGTTCCCCTGTCTCTTGTAAACACCAGCCATATAAAACAGTGTGGTAATGGCTAAAAAGGAGAATTTTAAAATACACCTGTCCAGTATTTCAACAGAAAAATCTTTTAAAAGGGTATCCTTCAATGAAAACTTTCAGTTAAAGCAGATGTTGAGAGCATTTTGTGTTCCATGATCAAATTGATCTAAAGCTTTTTGTTTAGATGCAAAAAATGCCTAGATGAAAGTATTTCATTTGACCCACTCCTTAAAACAACATATGTCTTGTCAACCCAATGTGGATTGGAGGGGAATGCAAAATATACTTAATGGTCTTGTATAGTTTTATGACATAGCTGTTTGAAAATCAAGTTACTTGTCTGGAGTGTCATCCAGCCCTTTGGAAATAACTAATATTGCCTGGTTAATTTTGCCAAAAATTTTTAACTATCTCCTATATTGATTAAATGTCAGCCAAGTTGCTCATATTGGCAAGAAATAATTTTATAACAAATTGTGAATACTTTTCAAAGACTAGTTGCTTGAAATTTAATGCAGATCATTTTTCTTAAGTTTAATTTAGCTTCTAATTGAAAGAGTGGACTTACTTATAAGAGAGAGACCCTTTTGCTATAGCCTGTTAATTCTAAGTGCCAAAGATGCTTTATTATTAATTGCAAAGTCCACTCTATCACTATAGATAATGTTCTTGGCTAACTGTACATCCTTCCTTGCCCATTCAGAGGTTGGTTGGTGTGTTGGTTTGAAGGGGAACTCGCATGTGATTTGCCTTGTTCTCATTTGGAGTGGTGGCAACCATTGAACTACATAATTGGCATTATTGTAATTTAGAAAAATACCCCATATTCACACATATATTCCTTTGTAATAATACTTTTCTGATGTGGGGAGCTACACGCTGACTAATTTTCATTGCTCCTGTTTTACTGTTGTGCAACTTTAAAAAAAATCAGCATGTTACATGGATCACAATAATTGCTAAAAATTTAAGATCTTTCAAATGGAAACCAGAAGTTTCTGCAAAAAAACCAGTTTAGCAACTTAAAAGTGCATACTTAACTTTGAAACATGCCTAGGGAAAGAGTTCAGTGGGTTTTTGTGTATCCTGTGTGTTATCAGATGAAATGCTGTCTCTAGAGAAGCTTGTGTACTCCTGTGTTTGTGTGTTTTTCCTCTGTCTCCTTCAAGCACTGTGTAGGGAAGCCTTTGGTGGAGACTGAGGTCTATTGGACTGCTTTTTGTATATTCTTATTAGAAGTTTTTCCGTTTTTAACCACTGCTACTGTTTCCATTGGCCTGGTTCACTGTATTGAGCCTGGGCTAAAAAATCCAGGCCTGGGTTTCTCGCTCAGGCTTTGCTTGTCATAGCAAAGTGCTGTGCTGCAAACTAGTAACCTCATTTAGTTAATTAACAACGCTATTTTTTGAGTCCAGAGAAAGATGGACAAAGGACTGGACATGCAGCTGTGTTCAGTCTGAGACTCCCATCTTTGTTGTTGTTATTGTTAGTCGCAAAGTCATGTCTGACCTATCACGACCCCATGGACAACATTCCTCCGGGCTCTCCTGTCCTCCAGCATCCCAAGGAGTCCATCCCACCCAAGTCACCCCCACTTGTCCAGTGACTCCATCTAGCCACCTCATCCTCTGCCATCCCCTTCACCTTTTGTCGTCAATTGTTCCCAGCATCAGGGTCTTCTCCAGTGAGTTGTTCCTTTTCATTAAGTGGCCAAAGTATTTTAGTTTCATCTTCAGTATCTGACCTTTTGAAGAGCAGTCAGGATTGATTTCTTTTATAGACTGGTTTTATCTCTTTGCAGTCCAAGGGACTCTCAGGAGTCTTCTTCAGCACCACAATTCAAAGGCCTCGATTCTTCAGCGCTCAACCTTCCTTATGGTCCAACTCTAACAGCCATGCATTGCAACTGGGAAACCATAGCTTTGAATATAAGAACTTTTGTTGGCAGGGTGATGTCTCTACTTTTGAGTATTCCATCTAGATTTGCCATAGCGTTCCTTCTAAGGATCAAGTGTCTTTTAATTTCTTGGGTGTAGTCACTGTCTGCGGTGATCTTGGAGCCCAGGAAAATAAAATCTGTCACTACCTTCATTTCTTCCCCATCTATTTGCCAGGAAGCTCCAGGTACTTGGAGCATTGACAGAGACACGGTGGACTGTTTTGAGGGAACAGGAGACCTTCAGGTTCTGGTGAAGTTCACAGGCAGGAATGCATCAGGATATAGGAACAGAAAGATAAGGTGGCAGCAGCTGATGAAAGGACATCATTTCTGGTGTTATTTCTAGGGCTTCATAGAACCAGTCAACTTCAGCCTCTTCAGATCAGTGGTTGGAACATAGACTTGGACTACTGTGATGTTGAATGGTTTGCCTTGGATTCATGGAGTAAGAATATATGGACTAGCCAGAAAGGGAAACTTCCACTGTTATGGCTTGAGACACACTAACAAGATGGGAAACTTTGGGCCCTATGGTGTCCAGTGCTAGGAAGCTTTATTTGGGCTTTCTAATGAAGTAAAGCAGTAGTTTCTCACTGCTTAGTCACTGCCCCTGTGTAGCGGCCAACCCCTTTCCCATGAGTAAGCTGGCCATTTTCCTTTGGGCAGTGTTCAGATACCAGACATCCTCGAGGGGGCTTTGTTGACTGTCCATTTTGGCTAACTGGGCCTCTTAGCAGGCTTGTCCATGTTGAGTATTGTAAGTGCCTTGGTTGCTAAACCCTTGGAAATGCTAAAACTTTAGAGTAATTTGCTTGCTCTTTCAATAAAGCCTTGTTATAAGTAAATCTGAACGTGGCTGACCACTTGGGATAACTCAGACCTTCAGCCCACAGTTCAACCAAAACATTCACACATAGCATGAAACAGCGATGGCTTGTGGGACGTCTTTTTATAGTGGGAGCCATTTTGAATATTCCCAGTACAATGCCAGAGCTGCTTGTTGTGCATGAATCTGACAAATCATCTACAGCCTTAAAACAGTGCAAGGATTTTGGCTTGTCAAGCATCCCAGCAACCCTCTCTCACTAGGTTTGCACATGATGAGAAGCAGCAGAGGCTTAGATCAACTGTGTGGTGCTTGAAGGCACTGCATCCCATAGTGCCTAGTAAGCTACTCTGTGTTGCAGTGATCATGCAAACCAGGTTATTGTGTTTTTCCCCCCATTGGACTGTTGGTTGGATGCTGTGTTTTTACTGTGGTAGTATGGGTTATGGATCTTTCTATTCTCTGTTCCCTCTGGAGACCCTGCACTCCCTGAGAAATTGTGGGCTGGGTGCTCCCGAACAATATGGGCTACATTGTGCAGAGCCACAGTGAGAGCAGAGTAATCTTGCACCAGTGGAGCATCCTATTATATTTTTTCCCCTAACCCTTGACATTTTCCTGAGGCTGCTGATAACTGCCTTGTACATGTGGGTGGAACTGTTTTGGCTATGCTAGGCACAGTTCTCACAGCCTGAACATTGGAAATAGACGAAACAAGTGGGGCCTTGTAACAAAATGTGTCATATGTATATTGGGTGCTTTGAAGCACACTCACTTTTCAACTAGACTTCTTAGTGCTGTTGAACAGGTAGATGTCAAACTGACAAGAGAGGAAGTGAATGGGAGGGTACCTTTGCGTCTGTGTGCCTTCCATTATTTTTCATCCGTTCCATTCACCTGCCCACTTGGTTTTCACTTTCAACAGTCTGTCAGCTTTATGTGGAAATGCACACTCAGTCCTTATTGGGCTGATTGGGGAAATAGCTTTCCTCAGGTTTTTTTTCTTGATCTGTTTGTTTGTTTTTGTTCTCCTGTAAACCCCTGGGTTGCCTTGATATCCTTGCGCGTGGCTATTGCCAGTTTGGCTGCATAAGTGACAGCCCTTGAAGAATTTAATCTGAATTGGATTAAATGATTCTGTAAACAGTGATACCCATGCTTACATGAAGAAAGGCCTCTGATAGGCACAGGGAGTTATCTAGATATGGGGAGATGTAGCAGCATTCATGCCATAAAGATCCTGCAGAGGAAGTGATGGGTAGCAGACCTGCTTTATCAGCTGTTGAAAGAGCAATGCCATTTGGCTCCTTCCTAATCTGAACTTTTCCTTCCAAGCTAGCATTTATGAGTATTATGTAATTTTTGGACTGATGCTTTTAAGTTTGCTCGTTTCCTTCTTTCATCCTCTTTCCCTTTCCCTTTCATGCTGCAGCCTCTGGACAAGTTCTGCCTTGTTTAAATGGATCTTGTAGGGCCTTTACAACTGAAGAGCAAGATGAAAATGTTTCAAATAATAAATAAATGTAGATGTGGAAATGCTACTTTAGAGAGAAACATAACTGAATCCTGCCTGGAGGCAGTGATACTGACATCTGGCTTGAACTTGTTATCAGAGGATGGTCACTATTGTTTCATGAGGAGAAAATTTTTAATAACTTGACACAAAAGCAGTGGCAAAGTTAAAATCTTAATTCTACAGTAATGTTGCATATCCTATCTTGAGCTACCAGGATTTTGCACTGATTCATCTTGATTTTCTTTATTTTTAATGCCAGTAATATAACTATCAGGCAAACTTCTGATAATTTCTACTAATTCTTCTTTGTGGTTTCTGTGCATTACACATATGGGCTCCATGTTTGTAGGGAGCCTGTTGTTGGGAAGATTCTACAGCTAAATGTTGGTTTGGGTGGGGGTACTTCACCTTTCTCTTTCTTGCATCCATGGAAGGGGTTCCCACCCATTCCCTCAGTTTCTTTTTGTCCACCTTCATGCCTAGATCAGGAAGTGTTTCCTCCTCAACTTGAGTTTTTTTCCAGCATTTATTAATATTTTTCTCTCTACCACTTTCTGCTCCTTTTTACCCATCTCTCCATGAACTTCATCTTCACTGTTTACTTGTAAAAAACATAGACAGATAAAATTATCCTACCTGCTTTCTGTTTGATCTTTTGTATATCTACCAAGATGGTGTCAAAGACACTTGTTAGAAAGTGCATTCATTGTGGGAGTAACAACACCTCCCCAGACAGACACTCCCACTGCCTCTTCTGTTTGGGCAAGAGACACCTTATCAAATTGTGCCCATATTGCTAGGCCTTCACAAAACAGGTCTGAAAATGCAGGGCTGATCAACTGAGGGCCAGGACCTTGGAAGCCACAGACTCTGAATGCCTCCACAGAGGACCACATGGCCAAGAAAGCGGCCAAGCATGCAAAAAAGATAGCCACTGCCACCCTGCAAAAGTGCAGATGCCATGACAGCTCCTGTCCAACGATACCAAGGCCCCAGTTGGTCCCAAGAAAGCACTCAGACCCTAGAGATGATCCAGTCCTGAGAGGGAGCACCTACAGTCAGTTTCCTAGAGAATATATAGAACAATGAAAGGCAACTACTTTTGAACGGGATGAGGGGAAGATGATAGCAGGGTGGCAAGCCCCATCCCACATACACTGCTTGCCCCAGTTGTTGCTTTTTTCTCTATGAAGTGAGATGCACAGAGCCCAAATCTATATGCACTACAAAATGAGATTTGGGACAATGTGTCAATGAGGACTGAGCTGCAAAGCTATGAATATATGCAAAACTAGTGTAATTTTGAAATTACCCAGAATTCACAGCCCTGATATGAGCATAATTGTTAGTTGATAGTGCAGGTTATTCCATCTTATGCTTTAAATGTAACATTTCTGGCATATTGCAATTACATGCTTGTGGTCGAATATTTCTATTTGCTGTATTTCAGTACTTATAATTAAATAGCTTGCTGCTTTTACATTTGATAGGTTGAAACAATATATCCCATAACTTAAACATTGTGTCCATTTTATCAAATGAGGATGGCTTATAAATCCAAAATAAAAATAGTATGCATGTGCACAGATAGTAACTTTGAGAAGATGTGCCTGCAGGTTTTTCTGAATGTTACGTAAATTGTATTTCTTAATGAATTTCTGTTACACAGTATCTGTGTAATCACTTTAAATTAGCCACCCATGTCAGGGGGTACGAATTGCCCTGTTGTCAATTCCCATTTTCTTTTTTAGTCTTCAAATTCTTTGCTCCCAAATTAGATGATAGCCAGAGACTGCCCCATGTGCAACTTCCCCAACACTTTCCTATTTCATTCAGGGTGTGTCATACTGGTTTTTTTTCCTTCCCCCTTTACATTACCTTTGGCTGTAAAAGTAAAAGACAGGGTGTGCTCTTCATGCAGCTCTTATTGAAAGCATTCTGTAGGGGAGATAGAGCAGCCTGTCTTACTACTGTGTGGGTTTGTCACCCCTTGGTGCTATTTATAAGCTGTGTGTACTGGCTTGGTCCCTGTATTGTTTGAGTATAGGAGAATGGGCGAAAGTAGCAGAATGCAGACTTTAGGACAGAAAGGAAGGAAATATCACACATGGAGGAGACTTTCTTGAGTAAAGCAGCATCAGGATGTTTCTGTTATGTGATTCTATTTCATGTATTGCTTAGAAGGTGCTAAGGTCTTTGCAGCAGTGCTAATACTGTAAGCTTCTATTTTAATGCTTTATTTTATTTGTGCAGGCAGAGGGAGAAGATAGCCTTAAAAAGATGCAGTTGATGGAACTTGCAATTCTGAATGGCACCTACAGAGACGCCAATATTAAATCACGTAAGTACTATGGGAGATGTGGGGCCTTCACATGTGATGTTTTTGTGTTGTTTTTGTTTGTATATGCCAGATGGAGTGGATTGAGCAACCTTTATTTAGTATGTAGCTCATGGACCCCCTGATTGACTTTGAAATGTCGTAATCCTTTCAATTATCCTGATACCCACACATAATACATACCATAGATGAGTTCCACATGTTCTGTCTTACTTTCTGGAGTGTGGACACTTCCAGATCATAGTTCTGCTTAGCTGGTGGGTGACATTGGTGGGCTTAAAATGTCATGGAACCATGCAAGTTGTGTAGATGCTGCTGTTGAAAAGAATTGTACACATGTTTGTACAGTTGTACACATTCTGTACATATCTTCAAGCTCCTTGAAACATTTCCCTAGTTGTGTTGGAGCCTTATTAAGTGACTTCTTTTTGTGGCTGGGGTAAATTCTAAATGACATAGCTATGTGGGCAGAAACTGATTGCATGGGTCCTCTGTGAAATTAGTCTCTCTAAGGAAGGGAGACCTCTCAGAATTGGCCACCATATGTTAGCATGCTTTTATGTTGAAGATATTCAAACTATATTCTTGGCAGTGCTTTGCATGTTCTCCTATTGTCCCCTTGCCTCCAGTCTTTATTAGGTGGGAATCCAGAGATCAGTCATTTCATTAACTTTTTAAAAAATAATTCTTAGTTTTATTCAGCATGTTTTCACAAACTGCATGTATTCAGGGCTATCCTAAAACTAAATGCCTTGCACTTACTAATTGGGTTAGATTTAAGTCACATATGAAAGATCATTAAAGAACAAATAATTGCACTTTCAGGGTAAATGCAGTCAGCCTAATCACCAAATTGTATGGACAATACTTTTTCCTGCCTGTACCTTTTCTTATTTAAGGAGCCACAATCTCAGGTAACAAACCCAGTAGAGATGTCATACAACCAAATTGGCTCATTTTTATCAGCTTAAGTACATGGATGGTCAGAGAAATAAGCTTTTATGGTGTGCTAAAGGGATCTCAAATTGTTGCTGGCCTTTGATCAGGAATGTAAAGTGGTTTAGAGGCTCCAAATATATGTATTTAAGTACGTTGCTTTATTGAAAGAATAAGGAGGTAAAATGTAAACAGATGTGTCCTCCTGCTTGTGCTAGTATCTTTTGATATTTATATATTTTCAGCTGTGATCATATAAGCTAAAAGCATCTAAGATTGAAATCCTTTGCATACTTGGGAGTAAATTCTGTTGCATTCTTGAATATGAAGAGCCAGTGTGGTGTAGTGGTTAAGAGCATGGGACTGGGACTCAGATGATCTGGGTTCTAGTCCCCGCTCAGTCATGGAACCAACTGGATGACTTTGGGCCAGTCACAGACTCTCAGCCCAACCTACCTCACAGGGTTGTTGTTGTAGGGATAAGATGGAGGAGGAGAATGATGTAAGCTGCCTTGAGCCCTTTGTAGGAAAAAGGCAGGATATATATAAAAAAATAAAATATGTTTACGCATCCAAACCAGACTTCAGAAGTAATCTAGGCATATAGGACTCCAAAATCCCTCTGCTTTTCAGTGATTTTGTGAAGTGGCTTACAGGAATAAAATTACCAGTACTTTAGTTTTATTTGGCTTGTGATTTGTGATTTGATGCCCATTCGGGGAAATAGTTGACCCAGAGTTCTCTACTTTCTTCTGAAAATGGGTGTGATGGGCTTCTATGCCTAGGAGTTCTAGAGATAATAAGGAAAATGCAGATAGTATTCTGCTCATGCATTCAGTAAGAAGCAAGTCTTCCAGCATTCTAGAAAATGAATGGAGGCCTCAGTTAAGATTGTCTATAGCCAAATTGTAAGCATGGGTTAGAGTTTCACAAAGCTTTGGCTATCCAGAGATCTTTTAGGAGAGTTTCCAGTGCCCTGCTGACCTTCAGAAGCACAGTTGTGTAGACAGGGCTCACTCCATCCTCACCCATTCAATCATGGGGGCACATCCATATTGCACTAGCTTTGGAAGCAATTGAAGCCTCTCAGAGGTTTTAGTTTCTGTTTTCTGCTGAGGATTTGAGGTGGATTAAAGAGCTTGTCCCTTGTGCTATCAGTTTCGATAATCCTGGAGTAACAGTGATACCAGTGCAAGATCAGGGAGAGCTGTTTTTACCCATATTCCAGAATGGTAGGGCTTTTGTTTGATTAAAACAGGGTGTTCCACCTTTTTGTATCTTGAGGGCTGCATGAGGACTTCATCATGGAAACGAGGGGGGGGGGAGGTGCAATGAACTACATTTTCATAAGCTCCTTTTTCCACCACTAGCCAAGTGCAATTACCGCTCCTCTAGGGTGGCCCATTCCTTTCTTCCCTGTATCTCCTGCCAGAATCCCTCCCATATGACCCCCTGCCCCCTTGGCATGCTGAGCCTGTTGTACAAACTCTCTCCAGCATGCCCTGCCTGGTTCTGCTTATGAGTGGTGCGGGGCATGCCGGGGTGAGCTCTTGTAACTGCACCGGCCTGACCTGCTCGCTTTCTGAACCTCAAGAAGAGAGTGGGACAGGCCAGCAGCTTGCTGCAATCATGCCTGTGCCAGACTGGGGAGGAGAGGCAAGTGGCTCCAAGCAGCAAGAGGGCCACAGAACAAGGCCTCAGGGGCCATATGTTGAACCACCCCGGATTAAAAGATGGCAAATGCAATTGTGGACACCTGGAAAGAAGGGAACTGACTGAAGGCATACCCTTGTTCATTACTTAGCAATTTATGAAATAATTTTACTTTTTGCTTTCTCCATCTTGCTGTAGTGAATTGATTGTTTTATGATAAACTGTGGTTTGGATAATGTGACTTCGTTGGTGAGGAGAAGAGCTGTTTTGTTGATAGTATTGTCTTGCTGCTTGAGCCAGGAAGTACATTTGATAGCTGTTTATTTTTTTCCTATACCTTATTAATTTTTCTCATATTTTCAATATTGCAATCTTCTAATATTCTCATCTTTTGTCTCAAACTCAACAATTGGTAATGTGGAGGTGGATGATAATTGTGTTTATTGTTTGCAGACATATAATGTATGATTATGGAATGGCTACCATGTTGGTAGAGCGCATTAGCTGTGCAAAAGGATCTTCAAGTAAAACTGAAAGAGCACTGTCTGAAATAATGGAGAACTATAGACCTATAGACTGAAACAAAATAAGACAGTTTAATATTTACAAATGAGATTAGTGTGTATATTATGAAAGGCTAATTTCTTGCAGGTAATCTGAAATGAGCACAGGTTAAGCACCTTTTGGTCTACAAACCCATTGATGGCAGAGAGTGTTGTATGCCTCTGAGCATTTACAGAGTAACTTTTTCATTAAGTCTGTAATTTTTTGCTTAGCCAGGTTTGTTGGAATTTGATTTCCTGCACCTCGGCCTGCTTGCCTGGAGTAGCAGTGTTCAACACATGCTGCACTTCCAGATAGGTGGCCTTGGATAAGATGGCCTTTGAATGAGCAGGGGATGAGGGAAGACTCATTCTATTCCAGATTGATTTTGCTGGTTCAGCTGCACAGCAGCTGAGATATGTATATACCTATGGTTTGGGTTAGTTAAACCTGCTCTTCTTAGTGTAACCATGGAAGGCATGATTTGCCATCATTGTGACATTATCTCCAAGTATATTGTTTCAGTTTCTCCTGTAGGTAGAAGTGGAAGCCATTCAGCTACAGGAAAAGATAGAACTAGAATGGCTTTGAAGTGGAGGCAAAACATTTTTTCCGCTCCTGCGGAAGTGGGCCATTGAAATTGTGTGCTGCTGTTATCATAGCTTATTTCTTCAGCGTACTAGAATATACTATAATGTTCAAGGAATGATGGGTTGTGAGGTGGATTTAAATGGCATGTATAAATATGACTAATATCTAAACTATTAGGTAATGCGGCCTGGGTCACCAGCAACGTTTTGTTTTTTTTTTCTGTTCAGGAAGGACCTTATCTCAGTGGCTGAGCATATGTTTTTCATGTGGGATATCCTAAATAAAATATCTGTGATGAACTGGAAATTTACCAAGACTTTGAAAAATCTTTGCTTAGATTAAAAGATTGGTTGGAAAAATGAATAAAAATAGGAAAATAAAAGAATATTATAGCCAAGCTTCACTCATGAAACAGCATGTAGTCCCAATTTCCATAAAATAAAATAAAATTTGCATATGAGTTTTCCTAGAAAGATTTTCCTCTTTTGGTGTACATTGATGAACACTCCATAGAAAGTAACAGTAGAGTTTTTGGGGATTGGCTTTGGCAGGGATAAGGGAAATGAATATGCTTAGACTACTCACTGTTTTTCATATTATCAACCACTTTTTATATTGGTTTTCACAAAAATCTGAATCCAGCTTTTTCATGGTTTGAACTGCAAGAAAATTATTTGAAATTGCATAGAAACAATTTTAATTGCAAATATAACAACACAAAAAAAGAAAGTTGGGGGGACACAAAATAATAAAGACACAAGAAAAGTGTGAAGACTCCTTTCCTTAAGAATACATTACAAATTTGGGATAAGCATAAGGGGAAATTTAGGCCATCATTCTTGCCATTATGTCCAATAATTGAATTAGAAGCGTTTCCATTAAAATTACAGGGGACTTTAAGGAAAATATTAAGGAATTAAAAATAGTTAGATTAAAAGATTGACTAGAGAAAATGAATAAAAATGGGAAGAAAAAAGCAGTACTGGGAAAGGAGGATATAACTTGGTATAATGTGATTCAACTGGAATGCTGGACTAGAGAATGCATAAGATAAATGCAGGGATTATACAAAATAGAGGAATATGAAGAAAAGGAAACATGTAATATAAAAATGTCAGCTATTGTGTATGGATAACTTCATTAAAAGAAAGGGAAAGTGGGGAAGATGTGAGACATTTCAAAATATATACATTCATAAGCTTATATTAGACTATATTGTAGGGGGGGGTCCATAGATATGTTCAAATGTAGCAAGAACAGTAAAATTTCGAACCACTGAATGTTGTGAGTGTTGAACATTTGAAACTTGAAATAAGAGTCTCTATGCAACTGTAAGGGCTCTCATTGTCCACCTTTGCCACCTTTCTGTTAACTCCACATCACAGGAATACAGTTTAAAAATGCAGGAGCATCCTCAAGCATCACAGATTTTTCAAAAAAAAAAAAACATTTAATCTGCAGTAACTTCCAACTAAAAGCAAGTTACTTCAAGACATGCTCACATGCATGTCACTGATGCATCATCAGTCTTACATCACCAAACTGTAGAAGAGCTAGCCAGGTTTTTCTTAACAAGCCTGTGTTACGTCTAATATACACAAAATATCATTTTTGTTGACTCACCTCAAATATAAATCTACTGGAAATATGGAATTGAGGGCATCATTCCATTGATAAAATTGTATATCTAAACAATCTAATCTAAAATAGTTTTGATGCACAGCTAAAGAAAAGATATAATCCTGTCCCAAAGGATGCAGTCTATAACATGCATTAGTCAAACCTAACCCAGAAATGTAAGCCTTCAGTACTAAATGGATTTCAAACTGAGATATACAAGATGGATTATGTGTATCCAAAATTGCATCCAACCCACCAATTAACAAATATTACCATATTTTTAATTTTTTAATGAAATTTTGACAAATTTTGAAATTCCATTAAAGGATGGGGGGAGATGCCTTGTCAGAAAGCAAACTGATAAGGCAGAACATTCTCTCTGTGCAGTGGATATGGTGAGGTCTTGTCTTGTCAAAGAGATATTTATATTATAAATTAATACATAAGAGGGTTGCTTTGAATATTAACACTGATCCTTTTTAGGCAGAGCCTGTCATCCAAAGCTGTTATTTTCTGTAGGGAATAAGTCAAGTGGAAGAGGCTTCTTCGTCCCCCGTGCAGACGGATCAGCTGCATTTCAGTATCTTTCTTGTTTTGATTTCCATTGTGATGTTAGATCCTTTTCACAAAAAAGAGTATGGCCAGAAGGGAGTTCAAAGTTTTTGCAGTGTGTAATAAAAGCACGTTCTTTTCTGTATGTATTTCTCTGTGAATTGTTGTTGTCAACATTTGTAAGATATATTGAATGCAGTAGGAGGAGGAATTTTTGGAATATGGAGCCAACAGTGGAATCTGCCTTTTGAGTTTGCTTTATGGTATGTTCTTTGTTTTGTGATCTGGAACCAAGCAACTGAGGATGCAAAGTGCTAATGAGTTTCTCACTTTGTTTGTGGCTCTTTTCTGTTTAATGGAATTAGGGGGGAAAAAGAACCTGACTCATTAAAACCTAAAATCAAAGTGAATGGTTTGTACTTTTTAAAATAAATAACTTACTCCCAAGTAAGCATTCATAGGATTGCAGCCTAACTATCCTGCTGATTTGAGGCCATTATCTGTTTCTACCACCACCTAACCAAACAGCTTTTAAAACTAATGGAGAAAGGGGCTTGCTTTGAGAATCATGCCCTACTAGCAATGTTCAAGATTTGAGAGATCTTGGAATTTCTGCTTTCACAAAATTGAAATATTGAACTATGTCTTAATATGCAGCAGGACTAGTGATGGTAGGATAATGTAACTTGCCACATCTCTTCTAAATATCCATTGCTGTGCTCTTAGAATGACATGAGCAAATAGTTAACTATTTTTCTGTTACCCCTTTCCCAACCTTTGTGGTTTATGCCAGGAGCAAACACAAAGTTATTGGTGGGTGCTACCCAAAAGAATGAGCTTACTTTGCATAATTAGTAAACAACGTGTAGCAATTAACGTATGGTGTCTGGCTCTGAAAAACTGGGTTATGGCAACTTTACTCACAGGTGACTTTGTCTGAAGTCTCCATGACTTCAGTGGGACTGTATCACTGTAGATAGACAAACACCCAAGTGATTTAAAGGCTAATTTCAAATGTTCTTTAGCAATTAGGTTTCATGAACTTTCATGCATAATGTATACATATTTCCTCTGACTGCCTGACTCTGTTTTTAAGCTAGTTGGACTTGACACAAGAACAAAAGCTGAATCAAAACTGTTGTGGTTATTTTTTGTCTAATCCACTGGGGTGGTTCCAGAATTTCAGATGCATAATGTGGCCAGTAAAAGCAGACTCCCTCATTGATTCCTCCCTAAGGCAATTCCTTCACCTGGAAAAAAAAAGTTGGTTAGAAGGTTTGAAAACCATGTTGAATAGACGCACTTTCCAGGCTAGAGATCACACTTGTGGAAGGTGCCATAGGACCCATGAATGTTCTCTGGACTTAAAAACTTCCCCCTTCCCCCACCAGCAACATTGTCGTAAAGGTGACTCTGAACACATACAGGATTTGCTTTCTTTTCTGCACAATGCATGTGTTCACACATAATGCTAAGTGACGCTGCATGGTAACCACATGGCATGGTATCTCACCTTGTGTCCTGGGTTCACACATCCATGTGATTTCTATGAATGCATTGTTTTCATGCTTCCCCATCTTCTCTCCAAATGGCAGCATGTGTCCCATCAGCCCCCATGGTGCAGAATCAATACAGGTGCACTGCTTCTGCCGGCCTCACCTGCAGCTCCCTCATTGTCCTATACTCTCCCCGGTTATAGCATCAGCTGGCTGCCTTTTTTTGTTTTCTGTTTGTTCTCCTGCTCTGTGAAGCAACTGTCTATTCATAGAAACAGAGCAAGTCAGAAGGGGCCTCCTGGGCCATCTAGTCTGACCCCCAGCTCCGCTCATAACATGCCCATCATGTGCATGTCCAGCCTATCCTTGAACACCCTCACCAATGGGACTTAAGCCACCTCCTGTGAAAGGCCATTCCATGCCCTTGGGGTCCTAACTGTCAGGAAGTACTCCCTGACATCCAAATTAAGTTCCCTGAGCTTTGCTCCATTGGAACATGTCCTGTCCTCCTCTACAGGTCTCTACCCACCTCCGTGTGACACCCCCTCACATACCTGTATGTTGCCAACAGATCCGCACGAGTCTCCTCCAGGCTGAAAAGACCCAGTTCCCTCACTCTCACCTCATACAGCTTTCCCTGCAAACTGGCCACTAACCTTGTGGCCCTACGCTGCACTGACTCTAACCTAGCTATATCCTTCCTGTAAAAAGGGGCCCAGAACTGAACACAGTAGTCCAGTTGCAGGCACACCAGAGTCGTATAGAGTGGTAGTAATACCTCTCTCGATCTAGAAGCTATGCCTCTGGCTGTGCAACCAAGGGTGGCATTCACCCTCTTGACTGCTGCATTACACTGCTGATTCATGTTTAGCCTGCAGTTGACCAGTACCCCGGGAGCCCTTTCACAAGTGCTGCTCTTCAGCCACTTGTCCCATAACTTGCACTTATGACACCCATTCCTATTCCCCAAGTGCATGACCTTGCACTTACCTGCATTGAACACAATCCTGTTGTCCCCAGCCCACTTCCATAGTCTTGTCTAGATCCGTCTGAATTCGAAGTACCTGTTCCTCAGTTGTGGCCTCCAACCCCATTTTAGTATCTGTGAATTTGATCAGCAGACTGGTCACCCCTTCTTCCAGGTCATTGATGAAAAGATTGAACAGGATGGATCCCAGGACAGAGCTGTGGGGGACCCCACTCATCACCGGCTGCCATCCTGATGATTCCCCACTAATAGTTACCCTCTGCTTTTGGTGCGTCAACCATGCCCTAATCCATTGGCCAGTACATTGGTCTATCCCAAAACTCCTCAATTTCTCAACCAGGATATCCTGTGGCTCTTTGTCAAAGGCCTTGCTGAAATCCAGGTAAATCACATCCACCATGTCCCCTCTGTCTAGCCACCTTGAAACCTTGTCATAGAATTCCACAAAGTTCGTCTGGCAGGACCTGTTTTTGTGGAAGCCATGTTGTGTGTCCGCCAACCTCCCTTCCCCATCTAGGGTTACTAGATCTCTCGCTAGAGTAGCATTGCAGGAATGCTTTCTGCTGCTGCCCTGCTCTGTGCCAACATGCAAGCACATCTAGCCACATTTCCACCTCTCGCTTGCACATGTGTCTCCTCCATGTACAGGATTCACACATGCTTCCAGGGGCACCCTCTGCACCCAGGCATCAGCATGTGTATGTATGCCAGGGACTGAAGCAATATATCCTGCCAGGTAGAGCTTCCTCTGGGAGCATGGTTGGGCATTTGTCTGGGAAAATTTTCTGCTTGTCACAGAACTGTGGTGGGGGTGGGGGTTGGGGCTTGTTGACAGCTCTCAACAATGCCATTTGTATTAACCCAGTGTGTAGTAAGTTCTAGGAAGCAGGTAGATGCTTGAAGAGGCACATGTATGTTGATAAATATTAAGTGTCCCAGTACAAAGTTTAAAGTGTCCCAGTACCAAGTTTATCTGTACTATAATCTCTTCCCGAAAAGAGACAACTACTGCACATTGTCAAAGTATATGATTAAATAAAACTATAACTGTGTTTATACCTCCAGTAAACTTAGACAAACCTTTATTTAAAAGATGATGTGGCATCCATTTTTTTTCTGAATACAATGCAACTAAAGATCCACTAGTGCTTCTAATATGGATACCAAAGAGACAATCCATTGATTAGGCAAAACGAGGCAGTGAAGTTCTCTATTATATTCCTCCCTGAGACCCTGCCACTTAAACATTTTCTTACCAGTTTTTAAGTCTGGATTTCCCCATAGAGTCAGTTTAGCATAGGAAAAGGAATCAAAATAGAACTGATGTGATTTTATACCCTACACATTTCTAGCGGCCTTAAATCTGGGCTAGAACCTAACACCATCTGTTTGGAGAGAGGGTCCAGACAGGATAATTGCAGAATTGACCAAGGTGGAAAATCTAAGTGGAAAAGACCAAAATTAGTTCTGGTCTCCAAATAGACTTTGTAATGTAGAGCAAGGTCTGGGAAACCAAATCACCTTATTCTATTAGAAGTTGCATCCTGTTCAAGGATATTAATCACAAGGTAGAATTGGCACTCCTAAATTTATAAAATAGAACATTATGTTTAAAAAAATTTTTGCCAGGTATATCTGAAGAAATTCAAGGTATAACATAAACAGTTAAAGGTATAACATTAATCTCAGGTGTTTAACCTTACCCCATAAACATAGTTGTATCTTCTCTGTGTAGTGCTTTCAAGGGCTACTGTGGGGAGAAAGGGTGGGTAAGTTCATTTCTACCACCAATGTTATGCATTCATAAATGGGATCCAACCCAGTGTTTTTCATGAAAAATAATAATGTTCTTGATTCACTTTGTGTTTTATATCAAGTCTGTATATAAATATTAGTTGGCACATTTAGCATTGCTTTTCTATTTGATAACAGAATCTTCTTGCATGTGTTAGAATGTAAGCAAGGCGATTATTCCGTTGGTCTGGCAACAGATAGTAACATGTGGCAACAGAAGTTAAGAACTGAAGATGCAGTCACTGTCAATTTTGAATCATAGCCTGTTTTATTATGATTAGTCTATCTAATCTACTTGTATTGCTGTCTTAAGTTCAAAATGAATGATTTTGAACAGTCTGATGTTTAAAAATATTTGAAATTCATGTTTAGAAAGTAAAAAGTTCTACACCCTCCATTGTTCCCTTCCTAGCATGGCTAGGTGCCTATACTTATTCTTGTTACCAGCAATACCCCAGTGAGCCTGAAAGTGGTTATAAACAGTTGTTAATGTTTTCAGACTCAAAAGAATGTTTATATAATGAGTTGCAGTTGAAACATGTTATACTGTATGATATCTGAGTTTCACTGAATTTCTGTGGATTCTGTGCAGTCTCACTATTTTTAATCTTCCATATGCAATTACAACAGTATTTTCTTTGTTTCCTGCATGCCTCTCAGTCTCATGCAGTCTTGAAGGCATAGGTAATGAAAAAATATGTGGTCTAAATTGAGCTTTTGTGCTGTGTAACCTGTTTTAGAAATCTATTCTACCATTTTAAATTGGCTTTTATTTTGCATGTTCATTCTTAATCACACTGGGAAATGGAAAGCTGTTTGCTTTTGAATGGTGTGCTTTGGCACTGTGTGATCAATGCATGTACTAATGATTTCCTTTTATTTTTCTTCTTTCCTACTTTTCTACTTTTCCCATCTTTCCATGTTTTGCACTGCTGTCTCCATACTTTCTTCTAAATTTCTTTGCTTACTGTAGCAGCCCTTGCCTTTTCTCTTGCAGCAACAGCCCAGGCTCCAAGGATTATTACGGGGCCTGCGCCTGTTCTCCCACCAGCTGCTCTGCGTACCCCTACGCCAGCTGGCCCTACCATAATGCCTTTGATCAGACAAATACAGACCGCTGTCATGCCAAATGGAACTCCTCACCCAACTGCTGCAATAGTACCCCCAGGACCTGAAGCTGGTTTAATTTACACACCTTATGAGTATCCCTACACACTGGCACCTGCTACATCAATTCTTGAGTATCCTATTGAACCCAGTGGTGTATTAGGTAAGTTTCTAGATAATTAATTGAATATTAATTGGTCAGGTGGTGTGTTTCATAACTTACTGTTTGAGACTTACAGATTTCTTTAAGAATGCCTTTTGCCTTAAATGCGTACATATAGTATAGTGAAACATGCACATTGTGTCCTGATTCACATGTAAAAACAAATTGTGGGTTAATTAACTCATGAATGACATAATACATGAACAGAAATTTGTGTGTTACTGGCTGTGTGCTCCTCACTCACACTTCTAATCAACAATTTATGATTTGGCAGGCCACAATTTATGAACATGATGTGCAGACCTCGAGCTTTGTTGTTTAAGGTTTAAGCCCAGTGATTAACCCATGGTTTGTAGTTGGGTTAACCACTGGGTTATTTCTTAAAAAACCCAATGCCCCACATTTGCATGTCACAATTTAATGATACTTTGCCAATAAAAAGCAGAAGTGTCAGGCATGTGAGAGACCTTTGGTTAATTAACCCATGATTTACCATTGTGTATGGACTGGCTCCTTTTACTACCTAAATTTTTTTGGAACAATCTTTGGTAAAGAAGAACTTGCAGTTGCTGCTTCTGATGAAGTCACTATCAAAACACAGTGGCAGCTTGATCATTTTTTCCCTGCTAGTCATTTGAGGTCTACCAACTTTTGCTGCTTTTCAGATTTTGAAGATGTAATCAAATAAAATAATGTATAATTCTTACAGATTTGCTGAAAATAGGTGGTTGAAACTACAGCACTAGCATGTAGTGGCACACTAGCATACAGTGAAAAAACTAAGCCGCCATGTTAAGTGTATTCACCACTTCATATCCATCAGAGGATGGACCTCTACAGCATTGATGGATCCCTTCTCTGCATGTATTGTAAAGTGTCTGTCTAAAAGAGGGCATAAGGGTGTTCTAAAATTATCTGACAATACTTGCAGGTGAATCCTATGAGTGCTATGATTGCTAAAAAAGCATAGTCCCATCTTTGAACCCCCCCCCCCAACTAAATGGGGATGGGGGAAAGGTGGGACATCACAAGCCAGTTGCAAGAAGGGTAAATTGTCCCATTGTTCTTGGGCCAAAGGAGGGAAATATCTTTTTGACTGTCACTGACATGTACTTTCATATTAAAGTAATTGCAGTAAATGAAGTTAGGTGAGAGCGAAAAATAACGGATGTTGCAATTTGAAACATTGCTGGCACCTTTTCTTTTTACAGAGGAGAGTGAAATGCCTGTCATTCCTGATACTTTGGTCCATTGACTTCCTGGATGAAGGCTAGAATATAGCAACACTTATAAAAAAGACCAATATGGACGTTGCAGTGTAGTTTTTGTTCTATTCATAATTTTGAATAACTTTTCCTCCCTATTTTTGTGTGAAGTGTATGTCCCTGATATTATATTGTTCATTTAGTCACCCTTCTGTTTCTAAACTTGTAGTAGTTACCTATGTTCACATTGAAAAGCCACGACAAAGCCTAAACTTAAGCACCTTTGAATCCCTTTGATTTCAAATTGAGAAGCATAGGGTTCAATCCTATACCCTTTACTTGAATCAGTCTCATTGAATTCCATGGGATTTCCTTCTGAGTAGACACTATAGGATTGCAATATTAATCTGCCATTGAAATCAGTGGAAACTGATGCTTAAACATTGGGTGATTCATGCAGATAGTTTAAAGAGAACATTGGGTAACTACTGAACATTCTGTTGAAGTGAATAAATGAAGTTCACAGTTAAAGAAGGATTGATATGTATACATGAGTTCACATTAGCATGTTGGTCAGAGAAAAGCATTTCTTGTTATTTTACTTTTGCTCTCGTTGTCTACTGCTTTGATAGAACTGATCCTACTACAGCTCTATACAGCACACTTCTTATCTTAAACAGCACATTTTTTATATTAATGATAACTGCAACACTATACTTATGAGCCTCTAGTACAATAATTTATCTTACTACCCCATATTTCTGCCTTTGTAGGTATTTTGTTTCAAGATGAAAATAGCTTGTTCAGAAAGATAATTACTAGTCTAGATACACCTTCAGTCACCAGTAGCACGTTTCTTCATGTGACTTCACTTGCACTGGTATATAGTATATAATTTCAAGCCATGCATAACATACTGTAAATGTAGCATTTCCTTAGGTACTGTAACACCCAACCTAAATAGATGTTGCAATGAGCTTCCAAGGCAGCTTACAATGAGAGAAAATGAGTATATTAATATATACAATATTAGTATTGTAGCAAATTACCCCTTATACCCTAATTTAAATGAAGCTTCAGAATTGTTTGAAAGTGCTAATTTCAAGATACACACTATCACCTAAGCAAAGATAGTTAGAATAATTAATCATATTCAAAGCTTGTACAATGCATGCAACATTGCTGTTGGTGAAGTGAGTATAAGCTTTTTTGGCTGAAAAATCAGAGCCAGGGCCCTGTTTGCTATGGAAGAGTGTATGTGTGCAAAATCAACCACAACGCTCAAGCAAATGGGAAACGCTGCTGGATTTTGACAAACGTACATAATGCTAAGAGAACCTATGTGGTGTTAGTAGGAAAATGCCATTATGTTAAAGTACATTGTTATGGAAAGCTGCCCAATAGATTTGAGTGTCACATAACAGATCGCAATTGATATTAATAGTTTTATTTTGTGAAATATTGGGATAATATAAAATTCCCAATAGATTGATCAAAAAAAGTGTGGTAATATAAGGGAAGATGGACAGTAGCATCAAATCTTAGTTGACTAATTTTTAATTCCCTTCCTTTTATCTTTAGGTATGGCTTTCCCAACGAAAGGCTAAGAATTCAAGAATGGTCTTAACTGAACCCTCATCAGAGCTGACTTTAACACATGCTTAGTTTTCAGCAGCCTTGAGAAAAATGTAGCCTAGCAGTCAGTGACTTACTTGCACTTTTTTGCACATAGAAATAAAAATGCTATTAATTTGGTGTAGCCTGTGCTATGACAAACTAGCAGTGATTTATGAGTGTATGGTAGTATACTGACTGCTATGTATTCTGTACTATTTGCTTTACTAATCACCTAATTCATTGCAGTTCACAGTTATTGACTTAGTTTTAAACCACAGTCTGTAGGCTTGAGGAATTGCTTTAAAACTTTTTTAAAATGGTAAAAACTGGAAGTTATTTTAAGATTAGCAAAGAACCTTCAGTATTAAAAATGGCATTATTTAAGACAGTCCTGCTGCAAGGAAGGCACTTCAGTGAATATGTGACTAGTAAAGCTCAAATGTGTTTGGGTCTAAGTAGATTTCATGAAATACTGTAATGGCGTTTGTAAATGAATGGATAATGCAGGTTAAGGCCCGGATGTTTAAGATAATGCAATATTAATCTGCACAGATATACTCCATATATTAAGGTTAAGATTTGAAACTACTGTGCCTTAACTTGTTGTTTTCTTTAAATAAATTTTTTAGAAAGTGATCTTTTAAAATCCATTTTGATAAGCCTGCTGTTAATGTTTTTTTTCAAATGTTTTCTAACTGTCTTGGTAATTACAATTTAACTAGGTGCGGTGGCTACTAAAGTTCGAAGGCACGATATGCGTGTCCATCCTTACCAAAGGATTGTGACCGCAGACAGAGGTTAGTTTAGTTCTGCAGTTCTTGCTTTTAAGAAATGCTTTGAGTGTACATGAAATTTGCAACACCACAGCTGGTTAACCAAATACTATTTTGACCATACTATTGATGTTTTAAATTAAATTGAAATGGTAGTAATATTTTTCCAGAGGTTTAAAATTGTAAACTACTGTATCCTTACCATTTAAAAGATATATATTAAAATATATATATAAACTTCATTGTATTCCATATAAAATGCTAAAATTTGTTCCCTTTGTAAACACTATCTATAATTCAAGCTGGACTCAAGTCTTAGTGTTGCATTAGTAGTTGATCCTCCCATGCAACTCTTTCTTTATTAATTGGAAATATCAGATTGGTGTTGCAAAATAAAATGAATGGATGGGCGCTTAATGAGATAGAGATAAAAGTTATGTATTTCAGGAGAAAGCTGAAGATTTAGTTTCCTCTCTGCTGATAAACCATTTGTGTTTCTGTTGTATAATTTGATCATATTTCTTCTCTAAATTTTCTTCTCTAAAGAAAGTTATCTTCTAAATTCAGCAAAGAACAGTGAAAATCTGTCAAACTGTCTAGGGTTTGTATTAGTAAAGATTGCTTTCCTGTCAAAACTGAATTTTTAGGCTTATTATTTGCAGCTGAAATTTCATTTCCCAAACCTGTTGCAGTGTTGATGTTCTGGTTAGCAAAGACAATTGTTTCATGTCTGTTTGGCTTGTCTGTGAAATGGAAAAGAAATCTTCATTTTCTCCTTTATATGAAATGTAATTTACTATACTTGTGAACTCTTGGGCCTTTGAATTATTTAAAATTTCTTGTGAAAAGTGAACTATCGGTTTATTGACATTGAGCATGCTACTGGAAGTAACATCATGTTTGCGCAGGTGCATTTATCCCAGCTGAGGTATTTACTTGGTTTTGGGACTGGGGAAGTCACTATATCATCTGTTTCCATATGAATGGTCTTCTGAGTGGATTAAATTGTATTATACAGTTGTAGAATGCAAATCATAATTGAGTGCCAAATTATGTTGCTTGGGAGTACATGTTTTATCTTTAGGTTTCATGTATTGCACTAATGTAATTTTTTTTTTTTAGAAAATGGATATTTTATCCTAACAGTTCAAATACTGTATGTCACACAAGAGACTTTTCTGTACATTTAACCAGTTCCTTGGTTCACAGCAAAGGGGCTTAGTGTAGAAGCATTATAAACTATTTCAGTAAGGCTGGTTCTTGTGCAGTTCTAAAATGCTAATATGTAATTCCAAAATATATATGGTTTCCCTGAGAAATCACCAGTTATGCTGAGTCTCAGTTCTGTTCACTTACTTTTAAACAGTACTAGTCCCTGAGGGAGCAAGATCCTTCTTTTCTAGCTGCACCTTTATTGGCTGTGTATTAATGTTTAAATGTGAAAAACCAGTATGTGCAGGACCAGATCACTTTGTTCCCATATATTCAGAATTATCCCCTATGTGGATGACTAGAGATGCCACAAGCAGTGCCACATGATATGGGAAGGAACAATCTTATATCCTACTGGTGATAGACAAGAAGATAGTAGACAGTATTGTCTAAATTGGGCCACAGACTCTTCTTAATGGAATGTTTTGACAGCTGGGTGGTGATAGAGGTTTTAACCTACTTTGGTTTGTAGATATAGTTGGTAGGCCTCAGGAAATACTTTGCATATTTGTTTGGTCAGAGTTATGCTTCAAATAGGGTACAGCGAGTATATGGTTTTACTCAGTATTCTTTGAGTGCATGTAGATTTCTGATTGCTTTTAGTAGTAGGTTTTCCCAAAGTGCCTTCTCACTTACGGTCACCATTGTGTATAACATGGTGACCTTCTTAATTTTTTCTCCTGTATTCATTACTGTTAGTTTCTGCTAATGGTGCTACATAATTCAGAAAATAACATGTAATTGGTGATCATGGTGGAGAATTTCAGACATCATAAATGGCTAAAATAGTTTTTGTGTATTGCTTTTAGGCAGTAAATTGTATTACAGTAGACCAGAACGCCATACCTGTTTCTTGCTTCAGTAAGATTATTATGTATATCTCTTGGTATTTGATTCAGGTTTTATTTAAGTATGCAACCAACCTAAAATAAATGTTACTTTTTGAAAACTCCTATTATGGTAATTTTAATGTACACTTCCTAGTTATATCTACAGCAGAGGAACACAAGTTTTGATGAGTTGTTTAATACTGATTTTATTTAAAATACAATGTCAGTAAACCGAATTGCTTTCTTTTCATAAGGAAAAACTATGAGCAGATAATTCAAGGTAAAATATGAATTCATTGGGTCTAAATTGTTTTCTGAATTGCTACATCCTACTATTGTATTCTCTCATTAAGCAAGCTTTTATTCTTAATGTTGGGCTTATATTTGAGCATTGCATTTAAAGCAAGAGCCCCCTATATGTCAGTACTTAAATAATTTCTGCTAAGGTTAAAGCCCCGCTGTATAAATAATATAAACCAGATTTTGATCCATGTAACAGAGACTGACTGATCTAATTGTAATAAACTGTAAATGGTGTTGCACAGTTGACAAACCTGTGTGTACTGTAGAAGGTCAGGGACTTGGCAGAGGATGTATCACAGGTGTACTGGTATCTTAAGATAGCTTGCATTGATTTTTACAAACCACAAGAAATGGCAATGCTAAGACCATAACAGAATGTGTTTTTTCCTCAAAGCCAATTGTCACATAATTTATATATAAAAATTGTAATACCTTTTTAATCAAAATTGTAATAAGTACCATGAATGCTTTAAGATTCCGGATATCTAGTAAACATTTTAAGGTGGCAAGATGGTGCCACATTAAATATTTATTTTTTAATTTTAAGTTGTTTTTGTTTGATTTTTAATTTTTTTACAACAGTTGTAACTTAAACCCTGCTTTCCAGAATTTTAAAAATAAAATAATTAAATCAGGGAACATGAGATCTCATTTAAGTTACAGCAGTAATGTTTAGTGTTCATGATCTGTAGCCTAAATAATGGGCCATAGAAACAATGTAACATGTGAAGGTAAATCCAACCCATGATGTAGATCATTTAAAAGTGTGCTATCTGTGAACATTGCACCTACTGAATTTCATTTTAAGAAATGGCACAAATCTGACTTTGCACTGAATACCTTTCTCACTTCCATCTCCTCTGCTTTAGTCAATGGCAACAGTACAAATATTCTTATCAAACCTCAGAATTTATTAGAGATGATAAAGCTGTTGAATGAGTCTTAAAATTTGTACTACTGTAAAGTGGACCAAGTTGTTGAAGGAGAATGTGAGAGAGTCATTAAAGAAGGAACAGCTCAAGAACATTGGGAATGATAACTTTCCACTTGAGAACTTTTTTATGTTTTACTGTAATTTTTTTGTGTGTGTTTTGGAAAAGAAAATAGTATTTACAGGTGGCTTCTTTTAAAATATGAAAATATAAAGCAGGAATGTATATGAAATGTCAGATTTTATTGTATTTGCAGAGTATTAGCTTTGAAAAAAGAGCTGTTTGTAGTTTTAAAAATGCCTTATTAGTATCAATTAGATTTCCTCTATTTTTGATGTAATTAGAGCATTTTAAGTATAGAATTTTAAATGGCAGGACTTTTACAGTGTTTACATACAAGTGCATTTTCTTAGTGTCCTATATATGTAAAATAGCATTTTCAACAGGAAAACGCTGGCTAGAACATTTGGCCTTTTCCTGGTTCCCATGATGATGCCTACACTTCTAGACTTCAATTTAGATTGCTTTGTATCATGAAGCCAAGAAATCCAGTGTTGTTTGTAAATAGAATCATTGAAAAGCAATAAAATTTATTGAACAAAAATAAACTTGTTTGGCCCATAGTTTGTGAAACCAATTGTTCATGACAATTCAAATTCCTTAGATTCATATTGTTTAACAATCAGTTATTAATAATCACATTCATCATAACTAGTTGCTTTGATGCTTGCACATGGGAGAATACTAATGCTTAATAGCAGTCAGATACTGATATGGTGCACTGACTGTTCTAAATTCTTTTACCAAGTTCCAGAAACTATTCATTGTTTGGTTTTGTTTTTTGTTTTTGTTTTAATTTCCTTTCATCGACTGCTACTAACTATTAGTTGTTACATTTTATTTCTATTTTTCCTTGTTAACCAGTTTTGTGGGAGTGGGCTTTTCCTTCATATGTTCAAATCATGATAGAAGGCTGTCATGATTTTTATTGCATTCTGTAGATGGTGTCAAGCAGTATGTCAGAATTAAACAAGCTTGTTTTTATTAGTTGTGATTAGTTTTCATGTTGTCATTAAGCCGTCACTAGCTGAAACTAATCTCTTCTCTATCTTTCTTTCTTTTTTTTGTTTTGTTTTTTGTTTCTAACCACCCAGCCGCCACCGGCAACTAACCTATGACCTTCTGACCTCTGAACTCTTCACCCAATGATGACCTGACCATGCCTGCCTGCTGATCAGTTAACTGGTAATCGCCTTTGCTTGCCTGTCTTCAGTGCAGCGAGCTGAGGCACTTGTCCGTTCGTCTTACCATCTAACAAAAAGACAAAGAATTTGTTGTCCTCCAATTCAGCTTTTTTTCCCTGTTTGGGTGAAAGTGGTTCTAGAACCTGCACTGAATAGTAGTAAAGCAATAAGGTCCAATTCATCCCTCCGCACTGATCATCTTTTAGTGTCCCACCCTAAATGAATGGTAAGAAGGGCCTCACTTAAGAGATGGAGGCAAATGTCCCTTAACTCCCTGATGACAGAGGCAGTTACTGTGAGACTTCTAGGAATCTTTTTCTTCTCATGAAGAAGTCAAAGCTCTCTTTGAATGTACTGTGTGATGATGCATCATGCATGAACCTTTGGTCAGGGATGTCATTGGTGAAGGGATTCCTAAAAGTATTCAAAATTTGACATGCAGTGTAGTCACTACCAATGCCCTCAAAGGGTAGAAGATGCAGCCTTTTTTATATTACCTGCCAAATTGGGTGTTTTTAAGAAATTTAAAAGTGCCATGAAAAATAGGTTACTGGGTTTTTGAATTGCATCAATGCATAAATAAAACAGCAACACTATTGAAGCTAAACCTGAGATACAGTTTCTTTCACTATACATCAGCTTCCTTAAAAGATTACATGAGTACAAGGTACATGCATTATGTGTCACATTACTGGGCAAACTGTTCAAATATTTTTTTAAACCTCCCTGTATAGAGAAAATTCATAAGGATGTAAAAGCCATGCTTGCCTATTTGCTGTATACATGTAATGAAATTGTAGATAAAGTGTAGTGCATTGAAACAAATTGAAAAAAGTAGATACTTTTACTATACAAGGGTGCTGGTGCAGAAAAAAATATATATTTTTGGAAATGTAGCATTTTATACTTTCAAGTGTTATAAAAAAAGAAAAAAGAACAAAGAAACCCTTTATTTCATTAAATGATTTTTTCTGGTGGTTGTCGAGAAACAAAAGACCAAAAGAGCCTTTTTGTCTTTCTTTTTTATTTTTTAAGTATTGGAATAAGAAAAGAAAGTGCCTTATTTTCTCCATGGTCATTTAGTCAAATGTCTCGTATAATCAGCTCCTCCCTCAGACAGCAAGTTAATGCATGCCACTCAGTCGCCCAGTATGTGAAAAGAAGCTGTGAGGAAAGACAAATGAGTTGACCATTTAAATTACCTGGTTTTTGCCATAGCATGATGCAATTTTGCCAGATCCTTAACTGTGAAATAGAATTGTTCCACCAACAGCCAACCGCATATTTTTGTAACATGTTCACTCTTCAATTGTAGACTCTATATTTTTATAGTACTTGCTCAGCCTTAAACCAAAGGGTTCTAAGATGCAGTCTCAACCTAAATCAAAGTATCAAATTACAATATTCATACAGTAGCAAGTGTTATTTTTCCCCTTCTTAGGGATAGGTTGTATTGTCTCTGTTTGAAATAAGTGCAGGAAAGTATAGAAGAAATTGAGCTTGTGCCAGGATAATCTTGTTCATGACTAAACTGAACATTCAGGCAACCTGTCTTTGAGCATGTTTTGGGTTTTCATATGTTTAACCTACAATGCCAAATAGAATATACAGTGCAAAATTCTCATCAAACTCTTACTTAATGAATGTTAAGTAATGAATACTGGAAAAGTATAAAGTATACTTTATAGTATGAGTTAACTGTCTTGAAGATCCAGCTATGCTTCTGTTTGAATATTTAGAAAAGGTTTACATAGCTGGTCTAGTAGTATTAAACACTTTACGCACAAAAGTGAAATATAAAAATAACAAGCAAGTAGCAGTGTGCCCATGGCTTTGAATCGGATTTGGCAAAGATCAGGTGATAACTTGCCCCTCCATTGTGTCAACTTATTCTCCTTAAAACATTCACAGCTTCCAATTAAAGGTCAATAGTAAGTTAGGTAAGAGGGCTTATTTTTTTAAGCACCTGCATGGTGACTTTGTCAACATTATGTCACACCTGGAAACAAGTATCAGTTTATTTACTATGCAATAAACATTCATCATTTTTGTACTCAGCTAGCTTTTCTTTCATCCTGCCACTGGCTTTGTCTTCCTGTTACACTTAGGGGGTTTTTTTTTTTTTGGTTTGACTTTCAGTATATGCTGTGCCATTTTGATTTTTGTTTGGTTGAATAAACTTGCGACACTCAAACACTTTGGAGAGAATTGGTTAAACATTACCAGTATTTGATCCAGTTTCATCTCAACTATGATAAACCTGGACATTTATAGATGCTGATCAAATGTTTCTTCTTGGGAGAAGTGTGACTTGTAAAAGTAATGTTTGTTCTGAAAAAAAGTTTGAAGACTTAGTTGACAACATTTTGGATCAACTTAAAGCATGACTTTTGAAATCTCTGAATGCCTTGGTTCTCAGTATTATCATTCTTTATTGAATTTTTCTTTATTAAGATATGTAGTTTAAGTCTTTTTTTCTGACAGTATTATGTAATTTTTTTAGAGTGGGTATATGGGAGTGTCGCTTGTATGTAACCGTACAGATGACATGTATTCGTCTATTCCTTTATCTTAGTTTGATGCTATGTATGTACCATAACCAACCTATTGCCTATGAGAAACATGTAAGATAATGTATTTACAGCCATTGTTACAAGTTTATAATGTATTTTTCTATCTTGTTTTATATGTATGTTATATAACATTCAGAAGAATTTTTTTCCTGATTGAGAAAAGGATACAAAATGCAAAACCCACAATTTTGATAACTGAAAATTGCCAATTGTTTTGCAGTACTTTATTATCATATTGGGAGTGTTGTCTTTCTTGGGCTTTTAGTTAGCTACTGGATTGAATACATTAGACATATTTGGGTTTTAGTTGGGTTTTTACATAGCTTGCATTTTAATTCTTTGGTTCTTTGCTGTTTCTATTAACCCATAGCATTATTTTAATAAATGTTATAATACCAACCTACTAACTCTGGACTATGTCAGTTTATTAACCATTACATGTTTAATTAAAGTAAACAAGGAAAGACAGAAGAATGTAAAGTCTTGAGTTCTTAGACTAACCCTCAAGGTGACCACAGATAACACAACGTGACTTGTTTTATGTTGTTTGTTTGGCTGACATTCTGCACACTACTATTAAATTGGCTTTGGTCATTCTGGCCTCTTACCTTGTGGGTAGGTGCCAGTAGAATTGGGAACAAGTAGCTATTGGAGGCATTCTTCTTGTAGAGCCTTGCCACTTGCCTTTCAGCATCTGCATTACTAATTCCACACTTTCTTTCTCTGAAATAATCCCTGTCAGCTCACAGCAGAAGGGGAAAGATACCAATCTGTGGTAGATCCTATACAGTGCCCAGAGAAACCAGTTTGATTCTTTATTGAGCCATTCTGAGGTTACACAAATTCAGTGTAATTTGAAACACTCTGATTAAATTACAGTTCAGCATCTCAATATGCAACTCCTCCTGTATTGCATGTGCTGCTCAATGCATCATAAGCGAGAAATATTTCATTATTAGCCCAGCAGAAGCTGCCTCTCTCACTGGCATATAACTAAATTTCTTTCCTGGTGATCCTGAAGGTGTTAATGTTGCAATCCTCAAACTGTATAACTCTCAGGTAATCGCACTGATTTCAAGCAGGCTGCTCCACAATAAACAGTTTGAAAATTGTAGCTTAAGTACTTACAGGATTGTTTTTATATTTAATGTAATAAAATATCTACTGTAGTGTTTAATGCCACATAGCTCAGGACAATACAAAACCGTATAAAGCCCAAATCGGTCATTATGTAATAACTGGGAAAAGTACACAAATGTTTCTAGTAGTACCTGATATGCTTATCCATATGGATGACTATAGCAAACAGGTACAGAGGTGTCTAATAAGCTTCCTTTTACTAGAAAACTGTTGTTTTAAACACTGGTTTTATAGCCAATTCATCTTTTTCCAGAGTATGACTACTGTGTACCTTTCTGAGAGAGGCTGTATTATTCATGAGGAATAGCATTTGTTGAAATAAATTCCTTAATGTTATATATAATATGTATATATCAGATAACTTAGAATCATAATAATAGTAATTTAGATTTAAATTGATATTAAGCCATTAGAGTTCTTTTTAAAAAGAGAGAAAAGATTCTGTGGAGACAACAGTATATGCTAGGCAGTTTTTTATCCCATTCAAGTGTATATTGAAGCTTTATATTTCACATATACCACATGACAGAAATATAAACTATTAGACTGGTTTCTGGCCAATTAATGTATTTAGATCACACATAGGAATTATTTACTATGAATGATAGGAATTATTACTATGACTAATAAAGTAAAATACAAACTGTTGAAATCCAGAGATGTTTCAGAGATAATGCCCAACAGTCATAATTACCAATGTGTCATATGAAATTTTGCCCAGGAGCAACTTACTGTTTGCAAGTTATGATTCAATTCAGTGTTACAAGTAAAATTCTAACCATTATACTTTGATGGTCAACTAATATTTTCTTAAGAATGTCTAAAAAAAGTCCATGGATGTACAGATATTTATGACATCTGAATCAGCATTTATTCTTATTTGTAGAATACAGACAATGAGGCGTAACATTTTGAGTATAGTGCTGCTTTTTTTTTTTTTTATGCAGACCAAGAAACTAAGAGCCTGCTATGAATAAACAGAGTGCTTCACTTGCTCATGGAGAAAGAGGCATATATTGTTTAGTGGCAGATGCTTGTGCCTACTGGAATGCTACTTTGGAAGACCCTCCTGGTCTTGGGGGCAGGGGGTCTTCCAGGGACCTGAACCCATGCATCTTGCTAACATCCCTCACAGAGATTTGGGATCTTAGCTATATAATTTCATGGGATGACAACTTAAAAATTACTTAGTTTTTCTTGAAAATTTAGTCCTATTCCCAGTTGCTTGAAAGCAAGTCCCATTGATTCAGCTTCTGGTATAGGATTGCACTTTGTAACATTTTTAGCACACCTTTTACTTTGCAATAGTATCTTACTACTTTTGGAGAGAGAACCATGAGTTTACCTCTCAGGTGGTGAGTATTTGTGGGTATTTTCATCAGTATAAGACCTCTCTCTAATGTAAATAAACAGTGAGTAAAGTTTAAGAGGTGTTCTCATTTTGATGAAAAACAGTTATAATATGCAACTGGAAAAGAGGAACTGATCAAGGCACTAAGTACCACACTTGATTCCAGACTTCTACCACATGAAGATTATGATTCCTATTTGTGCAGGAAACTAAAATTCAGTAGAGACTTCCTGCTGGAGGAAGTGGGCAATTTCTCCAGTTTCTTCCTGCAGACCCCCATTTTCCACACTTTCCCAGAAGATCCCCCAGGATGCCAGAAAAATGTTTGAAATGGCTGTAGGGGCTGCAGGGAGAATCCTAAACTCAGCACCTTTCCTCCAGCACTAGCTGAACTCCTAACAAGCTATGTTGGATCAAACCCATAAAGTGCAGCACACTTCCACAAGAATAAGCCTCTCAGCTGTTTGAGGTCATGTTACAAAGTTTGTAGAAGTTAAAAAATGGCAGTAAGGCTATGATGTTGTAAATTAAAGTGGAATTTACTATTGTACAGCCAAAGTATGTTGCTTAAGTAGGTAGCTTCCAAAATCTTTACAGTGAACTGGTAGTCATTCTCCCTATACACCACCCAAAAATTACTTTAGATTTCCATTTTCAGTTTGACACTGCTGAAGTAATTATCATTAGAAATGCTAATGGAAAGTGAATGGCCATCTGATCACATGATAGGTGCAAAAATGCATACATGTTGACACAGGATTCTGAAACAGCCTATTGCACAAAGATAAGTCCACAAATTTAAAACATTCCCAGGGTACAAAATTTGTGTTGTACGAGGGATTCTTTTTCTTATATACAAAGTGAGTGCAGCTGCCAGTGAAATACTTTATGTGATAATCAATGTTGAATCAAACTGGTTACAAAGAAGGGTGCTCCTGGTTCTTTTGACACTGCCAGCTCACTAACTGCCAGCGTAAAAATCCTGCCTTGGGAGTGGGTATTTGAGAAGCAGCAGGTGGTTTACTTGCAGCATTCACTTCTTGATACCAGTTATGTTGGTGGTTGACTACTAATTTCATGAAGAGAAATTACTCCCAGGGTGAAAGGTTTGCCTCTGGGAAACTAATGAATAGAGATTTAGAGATTAAAACTATTTTTAAAAGATATATATAAATATCCTTTTGAATTGTATTGTGAGGAAATATTTGACTCATATACGTTTTTGTTTGTGCAACACAATGTGTTTTAGGAGAAATGGATGTTGCCCAAACATGTATAAATATATTTTAAAAATCACGCCTGTAAATGATGTGCAATAAAAACTGGAAAAGTTACATGTGCTTGATCCTCAAAAGCCAATTGACAGCTTGCAGGGCTGTCATTTTATATTTTGAAAATCAAAGCTATTCTGTATCTAAATGTATGGCAGAATAAAGAATGTACTATTTGCACTCTTTAACTGTCATTAATGACTTTAGTTCCTTAAGAGATTCCAGATTTTGATATCTGGTAACTTAGTCCACTCTCATTACAAAGTATTTGTTGAATGCTTTATATCAGAATTTTAAAAATAACAAATGTGTATATAATCAGTAAAAGTCATTATCGAAGTATTAAGCTACACATGAGGTGAGGTTATTTGAAATACAGCATAAAGAGGAGTACTTCTGTTTTGCATAGTTCTTAAAGGTCACTAAAATCGCATAGCTACACTAAAGTAGCAAAACTGCACATTTCCCTCATTTTATAATATGTAATTCCAGGAGTACTTAACACTTCACATTAATTAAGCTCTCTGCCCTTGAATTTGTTTTTTTCTACACTACCTCTCCAAATATTAAAAGAATGTGTGTTTTTTTAAATGGCAGATGCTCTTGTGGTTTTTTTTGGTGGCTAGCTTTGTGCAGGTGGAGAGCACTTTCAGCCTCAACAATTGGGCATTCTTAACTGAATGAGTTATTTCACTTTAACTTACATAGATTAAAAGGGATGCGCACACCATGGTTGCACCTTAAGTTCTCTACAATGATCTTTATTCATTTACTGTACATCTTACTAAGCATACATCTTCAGAAATAAGTTATTTTGAGCTCAGTGGGATTTAGTCCCAAGGAAGTATATAGGATTGCAGCCTAAGTTTCTTATGTGGCCTCTGCCATAGGTCCTTAGCTTTTCTGGTGTCATAGCTTTCTATTCCCAAGTCACATCTGATAACTTGCATCCATTTCCTTCATGCTAGTTTGCTTATCTCTTCCATCCTTAATTCATTGCACTATTATCAAATACACTGCCATGTTAATGAGTACATGAAGTTTGTACCTTGTGGTAGTATGGTTCGCTTTAGACTTGGGTCAGAACATCAGTACAGAAGAACTGCACATTCTTGTCATTCTCACACCAAAAATTTTTATAGCTATGTTGCTAATCAGATTGGTTGAAATTGCTAGCATCAGTTCTGCTTTCCATTTCTTGAATATCCGACAATTTGCTAGAAATCTATCCAGTTTCTCAAAAACTACATCCCCTAAACAAAAACAGCAACAACAAAACAAAGAACTCAAATGCAAAGAGTTCCCCTGGAATCTTCAAATTCTTTTTAGCTTCCTCAAGGGTGCATTGTTTGGCAAAAGAAGGAAACACTTCGTGCCTATATACTGAGTCATTGAAATGTATGTTACCAGTCATTGTTTGGATTTTGATGGACAAATTTTCCTGTTCTATCAACTTTTTTATTTTCATAGTTATCTGAAATCATACATAAAGCCAGAACTGGGCAAGATGCTTTACATTTTCTTTGACCTGCTTCACTTCCCTATGAGCTGCAAAGTTAGCTGCAATGGCATTTAAAGCACACCCCCCCCCCCCCAGTTGTATTAAGTTGCTTCTTTATTCTGGCCAGTTGAGAGACTTCTATTTGTAACTTGCTGGTTTGATTTAGCTACTTAACTATTTTAGTTGTGGATTGTGTTTGGGGAGTGGGGTACACTGGTGCTATAATCACTAGGGACATCAACCTGAATTTCTGTGGTTTCCTTTTGAACCCGAAATTCCATCCAGTCATGCAAATACAAGCAACTGCTACCCTAAAGGCTACAGCTATGATTCATTCATGACTGTTGGCTTTAATTCTTTCCATGTGTGCGCACATGCTCACGCATGCACTGCCTTCCTCCTACCTGCTCTAAACATGGGTCCTGTCAAATTCTTCTCAACTCATGGGGGTGTTACATACTGTGCAGAACTTCCTGCTCAATCCTTTTGTTTTAAAACCTTCCCAAGTAACCTGGGGTAGCTGACTAAGACCATACCTGAATCAAACCAAAAAGGGACAGCTAAATATTCGAATTAGGCTTTATTTTTAGATGAAGTCATAAAAGCAGTATCAATTACTTTTGCAAAAAAAAAAAAATTGTGCCTGTTGCTCATCAGTGGAAACTTTTCTGTGCCATAAACCTGGAATAAGACCCCATCTTACCTGGAACACAGCCAACAAACATATTGAGTTGAAATCACTGCATGGTTCCTTCATGAAGTTGGGATTCTGATGTCCAAGAGTTCATCTTCCCATGGCATGTTGCGTGATATCAAGAGTATGGTGACTTGGTCTGGAGTAAAAATTATAAGTGGAGAACGTGATTATCATTACTTCTTTCTTTTTTCTGTTTGATAGCTGACAGACAGTGAAGAGTTGAAACACACAGTCTTCCCCACGCATAGGTATATCTACACACTTGCACTCTCATACAGGGAATTCTGGCTTTGCAAGTCTGGTCGAGGTAACTTGGCTCCTACCTGTGGGTGTTAGGTTCCCTTTCCTATGCCCCCTGAAGCACAAGTTGTGCTGTGATGGAAGACTGGAGATCAATGTGCTTCTGAGAGAGCCATAACAGCCACTGTATGTGCCCCAATGTGAACCATTAAATCAGTTGGATCCTGAAGACAGAAAATAAGTGGAAATCATACACAGTCTGCATTCCTGAACAAACCTACTGTTTCAACAATAAAAAGAGAATCTGACATTTAATGCCACCATAGAACTTAGTATCTAAACATATCTCGGATGTTTTGTCTTAAAACGTGAGCTATCACCACCTCTCAGGTAATTGCATCAATCTCTTCCCAGGTTTTGATCTCAGTTAAAATATTAAGATCTCAGTTGGGAGACACTTCACTTATTACTGACCTCGGGGTTCTGTGAAACAAGCCTAGCAAAGTGCTGCATGCACACCTTGCAGTTTTTGTTTAGTTTGAAATTGGTGAAAGTCTAAAAGATTAAGTGAAAAGTTAATTCAGAAGAAACACTGAAAACGGAAAAGATTTGGTGGACTGGGGTGGGGGGGATACAGTGTTTAAACAAAAAAGTGGAAAAGCCTAGAAACATGCAACATCAGATTTGTGGCAGCTTTTGAACAACATAGCTAATACATTGGAGGGAAAAGCGGATACTATAAAGGATGGAATCTTTTCTGATTTTCCTTTTTAATGTTTTTATATTTAACCAGGCTATGAACCAACTGCCCCGAGGGCTAAGCCAATAGGGTGCGGTATAGATTGCATGGATTAACAATGACATCCAAGTCTTAAGAGTTTGAATTGTTGTAGTACTGCAGCAAAGAGTTTGCTTAGATTTTGAATATGGTAAAAGCCCAGATTCAAAATATTTAGCATTGTTTAAAACACTAGAATAGCAAGCAATGCATAGTAGAAAAGGAAGAGAGCGCTGAGCTTCATAGGTGCAAGCTAGAATTGACCACATCAATTGACCACTGGCGAGGAGAGAGACTGTACCAAAGTCTGGGTAAAGTGTGCCCCGGTTTGTTTGTCTTCATGCAAGCCTTGCTCTTGTGCTTTATGTTCTGAGGCTAAGGCGTGTGTGTGCTGTTTCCAAGCACATCCTAAGAACAGCTTCTGAAGGGATAAGCGAGAAGCCTGCAGGGTGCAGCAGTTGTGGTAGTGTTGTGTGTGTATGTGAAGGGGAGCTGAGTGTTGAGTTCGCAACAGCAGATTGGGACGAGCTGATCAGAGCAGACAGGACAGACAAATTAGATTTGATGACTAATAGCAGCCTTTTTTTTTACTGGATATAAGGAGTAACTGCGGGTCCCTGTGCAGCAATCACAGTCAAACAGCAAAATAACAAGACTGGTAATTTGTGGCAATAAAGCACTCTCCATGAACAACTGTGCATGTGTTAGCTTTGCGTAGTAGAAGTCCCAAACAACATTTTTCAGCTGTTGATACTGAAATTTGAGTATCTGCAAGTTGAGTTACATTTTACGAATCCTTTAACAAATACTATATTTTTGCCACAATGTTACAGGGAGGAAAGCAAACGAATCAAAGGGGCTGAATGTATTGAAACCTTATTTTAATGGCAAGGATGTATGAGTTGAGCTTTAAAGACAGATGAGTGCATCATTTATGTATTTTTGGTATGCACGGTATCTCTCTGGTCATGTTGCTCTGCTGAAATAAATACATCACTATTTGGAAAGTATTTGAACGTTGGAGTTGAAAGCTGTCATGTCAACATGAAAACCAAAGCAAGTTCTGCACCATTTCAGTTGATTCCAAATCGGTTTATATTTACATTATTCAGGACCTGGTGAGACACTTTAAAAGAGCTGTCCAGGGCAACACTTTGTATTCAAATGACAGAACTGGGAAGTCAACTTATATTCAGAACGTGATTATGCCACTGAGTTATTACCACAACCTTACCACAGCATTATCATCAGAGCACAAATACAAGATATGCCCTGCAGGTCCAGACTTCTACTCAGATGAATTTCTACAAATTAATTGGATCCTTAATCCCAAAACAGTTCCATTTGTATCCTGCTCCTGGGCCTTCCATAGCTATAGTCTATGCTGACACAAACCATTTAAGATAGGTTAATCTTGCTCAGTGCCCCTCCATGAGTTTCCCAGGAGAGCTGGGTGATGAACATAGTCAGTTTGTGATCATCTCCAATTAGCTTGGTTATGGTAACTGGAAGTAAACCTGATTTGGTTATGCCTTGTTTATTGTGTCAGTTCAATCAGCAAATTGCAAATTAAGCCCATTTTGCCTACTTTGAGCACTACTACCCACAGGGTCAGTTAAGTAGTTCACGTTCTCCCATCAAATATAAAAATGCACATACGTAGATTAGTAAAATTGAAAAGGCTTCATGGAAGTGCTTTTCTTTCATTTTGGTTTATAGTCTGTTTTGCACAAATGACCTGAATGAAGCACTTTCAAATCAGCCAATGAAAAGGAGGGAGGGTCCCTTTATTTACTGACCAATATACTGACATGGTTCAAAGAGTTCTCCAAGCTTGAGAAAGCAATTCATACTTCCCTTAGATTTGACTGTTACTCACTATAACCACAGATAGATGGGGTGTGAGCACATTGTATTACTTGTACCAGAAGTGTTCAGCTTTTTTAAATGTTTCAATGAACTACTGAAGTTTGCAAGCATTTAATACGCACAACAAACATGGGTGTTCACCAAGCCCATGTCCCTTTCTCATCTTTCTGAAAGGCCCTCAAACTGAGCTTGGGGTAGAGTAAGGAAAGGTGATGATAAGCAGTGTCCAAGCAAGCATTTTTATGCTGCTGCTCCTGTTCAGGATGTCAGTGTCATGGCCTTGGGGCGGAGAAAGGGGGAGATGGTTGTGATAGTGGCTTGTATGATCAAGGCAAGCAGGTATTGCTACTTCCCCTGATCCTGCTTAAAAGTTCAGAACACCCTTCATGGATGGCCTCCATCCAATGTACCTCTGCTATAAAGAAGCAATATCCCAGCTATAGTGCCTTTGTGAGACTGGACTCATTTCACCCTTGGCAACAGAGAAAAATAAGCACCATTCTCTGGTTTAGGTCTTGCCCAAAGGCAACATAGTGATCTTGATGGCTTGTTGCCTCTGCCCTCCACTTCATCCCAGGGAATTTCTGGGTTTTCCATACGCCAGTAGTTCTCTTCCCTTTACAGTTCTTCTACATAACTGAATTGGTCTCCTTTTGCTTCAAATGAAGGGTCCAACTGCCTTGAGCTTTCCAGCTTCTCTTTGGCATAGTGATCTAACCTGAAATGTTTTCAATAGATATGCTTGAGGAATTTTCCTGTCTACACCTCTTGGAACCAATGTGTAGATTAGAAGTTAGCAATCCAAGAGATTTGGCACTTCTCTGAATATCGAGATGGAGTTCTCAGCCATTTACAGTGCAGTTCTATGCAACTTTAGACAGAAAATATTCTACAGTTCCCAGCATTCTCCAGCCAGTTGTGCTGATTTGGGAATGCTGGAAGTTGTAGGATTGTTTCTGTGTAAAAATGCATAGAAATAATTCCTTAAAGTATCAAAAGTACCATGGTTCAGAAATCGACCTACTCCAAATGAACAATGCTAGAGCTTAAACATACCAGTTAGATCCAAAAGTACTCTTCCATGTGCGGTGGGTCTTTTCTGCAAATCTAAGGACTTTCCAATTGAGTGCAAGTTTCTTTGTGCAACTCCCAGAAAAACAACTGAGTACTTATTAGTAGACATATTGCACAAGTTCTTGAAGGTCTTGAAGAATACCTCTATATGTATCTTGTGCTGAGTCTGTATTATGCAGTCTTCCGGTAGTTCTTGTGCAATAGTTCACAAAACAGTGCCACCACCAGAATTTCTTCCACTGGTGCATCTCCTTATATTTTGAGTTTCCTCAGATCAAAGGACAGAGATATTTGGAATAGTTTTGTGAATGTGTTCCTGGTAACCATTATTCCTGGAATAGAATTCATTGTCTTAGTTGTATGCATAAGGAATGCCTCTTTCTTCTTCATGGTCTCTGTGCCTCACACAGATGGGCTCTTCATGCATGCCTGGGGCTCATTTGGGAAGATTCCATAATTCGGCAAAATCAACATAGAGCTCTTAAAGCTATGAGCTGCCCTGCAATATACCCCTTCTGTGGCAGCTTTATATCTCAGGCCTGCAAAATCTGTGGCCCACAAGACAACCAGATGCAGGCACCAGCCATGGATTGTAGCCTGTCAAATATTGACATAGAAACGGACAAACTGTGTTGCAGTCCCAGCAAAACTGCAAAGCTTATTATGCTGGTGGTGGAGGTTTTATCAAACCCATTGGGTTCCCATGCTCACTTGGCAGATTGCATTTGGTGAGAGAGAATACAAGTTTTGTGGGTTTATTTTACCTCTTACCCTTTTCTCATCATTTATTGCTGGAATTGAAGTAGAAAATCCTATTCCCTCATGTTTTCGTTCCTTTAGGTTGCAAAAAGGATAATTATTAACACAACTTTTGCATGAGAAATGATCCAAAGAACACAAATGAACAGTGACTAATCCTCCTAAGTGGCTTTGTTAACTTTGATCTTTCTGTCTCTTCCAATAAATGAGATGTCTTCTGCTTCTGGAATGGTGACCTGCCCACCTCAGATTTTCCCCGGTCCTCTGGGATATATCATCATGTAGCTGAGTACACAGCTCTTTGTGGAAGACCCACTGAGACATTGATTGCTGCTGTGTGATGGAGAACATGCCAATAAGATACTGTTTCATGTTTAAAAGTCAAAAGCAAAAGAGGGTGCCTTATACTGCTTTCCCTCTTTTTATTTGGTCTCTGCTGTCTTCCCATCAAAGGACAAATCTGAATGAAAAGTTCCCTCAGCCTTGCATCCTGCTCATCAAAGCAGATCTGCTATAGGAAATAGCATCTAAGGAAATTCTAACTCTAATACAGCCACGATAGTTTCAGTCAAGAGCACATGTCTCAGACTACAACTCCTATCATCCCCGCATCATAGAGAACCTAAAAAGCTGCCTTACAGTGATTTCAGACCATTGGTCCATCTAGCTCAGCATTGCTGATGCTAACTGGCAACAGTTCCTCGGGGCTTCAGGCAGGAATTCTGTATGTAAAGCATGTGCTCTACCTTGCAGCCATGGCCTTGCCTCATTGGCCATGCTGACTGGGGTTGATGGGAACTGTAGTCCAAAGTATCTGGAGGGCCCTAGGTTGGGGAAGGCTGTAGAGAGACCTACAGATTGAGAATCTGGGCATGTTGAAAAGTCAGCTCATGTGTTCCTGAGGGTGAGCAGCTGGTCTCAGCTGCTGCCATCGGCTTTGCTCCCACTGGGCACACACATGCAGGGGTTTCCCATTCCAGTCCTAACTGCTGACTTCCATGCATGTCTGGAATCAAGAGGCATTGTTGGTTAGCAAGGAGACAATAATTATGAGACTACTAACTTTGGCGGCTATTCTCCTTTGAAAAAACAACAATGGGAATGACACAGGAAAGTATACAAGTCTGTTGTATTTGTTCAGAATTTTAGTCTCTTGAGGCCTGGATGTTTCAACCAGGATGTGCTTGGGGCATTGTCAAAGTTGGAGTGACAAGCTGACAAAACCTGGCAAGTGTTTGCAAATAGCACTTCAATAGTTAGCAGAGCTCTTGATTCTCTTTCTCAGATAAGTGAAATTTAATTCTAGCCATCTAAAATATCCTACATCCCTTCTTCACATTGAAAAATGTACATGGAAACAGCACAATGAGATTGCAAGTTCCAAGGAATGGACAGCTCTTACTCTCTGACCCTATTTATGAGTTGAAGTAACTACACAGCCTCAGTGGAGACTAGCCACTGGTAGAGCAAATGTCCAGTATACAGAATATCACCCCTTCTCCTGTCAAAAGCACGTCTTGGAATAACTGTGACCATGAAGAACAATCACTGGCCAAAGTAAACAATACTGGGTAAGGTGAACCTGCAGCTTCCTATGTTCATATGAAGTTCTGGAATGGAAGGATGGATTTTTAATCTTCAACCAGGTAAGCAAACTTTTGTGTTTTCTCATCACATGTTCTGTGTGGGTGTGTTGTAGAAAAGCACTGAGAGTTGAAATACTTCAATCAACAAATTAATATGTTAGCAGTAGCTGCAGTTCCCAGTGCACTAAAGTCCTACTAAACTATTTAATATAGATATTTCTGCTCTTTTTAAAGGTACCCCCCCACCTAGTGATGACTATGTAAATCAACAGTAAAAATACAACAAATAAAAGCAGGACCAAAAAGGACACACACAAGTAAAACAGTGAAAAAATTCAGGTGATGCTACAAGATCTTCAGGTGGCACCAGGAGAACCTCCCCAAAGAATTGCATCATACTTAATGTTAATCTAACTAAAGTCATATTGATTTCAGTGGGTGTACTCCATGTAGAGGCTACCGATGTGGTGGTGCAGTGGGTTAAACTGCTGAGCCACTGGGCTGGTTGATCAAAAGGTCGACAGTTCAAATCCGCAGACAGGGTGAGCTCCCGTACACTGTCCCAGCTTCTGCCAACCTTGCAGTTCGAAAGCATACAAATGCAAGTAGATAAAAAGGTACCACTTCCGTGGGAAGGTAACAGTGTTCCGTGCACCTCGGTGTTTAGTCATGCTGGCCACATGACCACGGAGACTGTCTGAGGACAAACGCTGGCTCCCTCGGCTAGGAAACGGAAATAAGCATTGCCTCCTAGAGTCAGACATAACTGGACTTTAATGTCATGGGGAAACCTTTACCTTTACTCCATGTAGAACTAACATTCCTACAATCCAGAGGAAGTGTCAGGCAAGGAAGAACATTCCTATCATGGGTTTTCCACTCCTTCCTGCCTTGCCCTCACAAAAGTCTCTGAAGCAGACCGTAATACCCAGGTGATGTTAGGGATGAATATTTGAATTTTTAATTATAAAAGAGACAAAGGTTAACTCCAGTCAAACAAGTACCCTTGCCTTCAAAAAAGCCGACTTCTAACTCAACGATAAGCAAGGTGCCATGACAACTCATTTTTAAGAGAAAAAGAGTCCAAGAAGGGTGGAAAATCTGGAAAAAGAAGATTCTCCAAGTACAACTACAAACAATTCCAACAAGAGAAAAGTGTAGAAGACAACAGAGGAAGCTCACATAGCTCCACAAAAAGTTAAGTGACAACTTGAGGGGGAAAAATCAACTTGGGAGGTGGAAGCAGGGCCTGGCCAGAAAGGAAGAATATAAACAAATAACAAGGAATTGCAGGGATGGTATCAGGAAGGCTAAAGCAGGAAATGAACTGAAAATAGCAAGGGATGCGAAGAACAACAAGAACACCTTCTTCAGATACATCCAAAAGAAAATACATGTGAAAGAGAACGGTGTCCAGCTACTTAAAGTGGATATCAGAATGATAACAGATGACAAGGAAAAGGCAGAGCTCCTCAGAGGAAGCACAAAGTGAAAGAGAGATGGAAGCCCAAGATTGACAGATGAATGGTCAAGGAATTCCGAGATGGAATACACATGTTCACATTTCCAGGGCCTGATGAACTCCATTCCAGAGTCATAAAAGAGTTAGCAGAGGAACTCTCAGAACCGCTGGCTATTATCTTCAATAAATCTTGGAACACAGGAGACATGCCAGACAACTGGAGAACGGCTAACATTGCCCTTAGCAACGGCTAACATTGCCCTTAAAACGGGGGAAGTGGTGAATCTGGGAACTACAGACCAGTTAATCTGACATCAATCCCTGGAAAAATTCTGGAGAAAATTATTAAAAAAATCAGTCTGCTGTCACCTTGAAGAAAATGCAATGACTAAGAAAAACCAACATCAATTTATCAAAAATAAATTCTGTCAGGCTAATTAAATCTCATTTTTTGACTAGGTTACCTCCCAAATGGACAGAGGGAACACTGTGGACATAATCTACCTAGACTTTAGCAAAGCTTTCAACTTAGTGCCCCATGACAAATTAGCCAAAGGTGGACTACACAGAAAAACTATTAGGTGGATCCAAAATTGGCTACTAAATCAGACACAAAGAGTGCTCATCAATGGTAGCTTCTCAAACTGGAAGGAGGGAGCTAGTGGGGTGCCACAGGGTTCAGTTCTAGGCCCAGTGCTCTTCAACATCTTTATTAATGATTTAGATGAGGAAGTACAAGGAAAGATAGTCAGATTTGTAGGTGTAAATCTGTAAGCCATCTGGACTTTGAGTATTGGGACAGCACATAGAAACTTTCAATCAATCAGTCAATCAATCGATGCTAAACTGGGTGGAATAGCAAACACCCTAGAAGACAGAATGAAGATCCAGGGTGATCTTGATGAATGCTGGGCTAAAGCAACAGAATGAGGTTCAGGAGGGAGAAGTGCCAAGTCCTCCACCTAGGAAAAAGAAACCAAATGCATCGATACAAGATGGGGAATATGTGGCTCAACAGAACTCAAAAAGAGAAAGACCTTGGAGTAATCGTGGACAACAGGCTGAATATGAGCCAACAATGCAATGCAGCCACACAAATGGCAAATGCTATTTCGGGGTGCATCACTAGTCAGACCCCATCTGGAATATTGTGTCCTCTTCTGGGCACTAAGATTTAAGAAAGATGCAGAAAAATTAGAAAGGTTCTAGAGAAGGGCAACAAAAATGATCCAGAGTTTGGAGACACTGCCCTGTGAGGAGAGACTGAGAGAACTGGGCATGTTCAGCCTTGAGAAGAGAAGACTGAGGGAGGCATGATATCCTTCTACAAGAACAGTGGAACCTTGGCTCATGAACTTAATCCATTCCACAACTCTGTTTGTGACCCAAATTGGTTGTGACCCAAGTCAAATTTCCCCATAAGATTCAAGGTAAATAAGGTTAATCTGTTCTGGCTCCTCCAAATGTGGTTCTGAGCCAATTTTGGTTGCGAGCCAAGTCAAATTTCCCCATAAGGTTCAATGTAAATAAGGTTAATCCATTCTCTAACTTCTTTTTAATCAGAAAATGTTGAAACAAAGTGACAAAGAACAACAAAGTACAGTACAGTACAGTGGAGGACACTAACCTAGGTGTGGGGGAGGTTATTGTTTTGAGGGAGAGTCCCCCTCCATAAGGACATTGGGGAGATCTCAGGGGTTTCCTCTCTTCTTTGTCTCTTAGCTGCAGGGTCAATTTTGGTGAAAAATCTGTCTATAGTCACTTGTTTTTTCCTGTGCTGCATAACCCTCTGGAAATGAGAGACCATGTTATTGTTCATCAGATTCAACACTCTGTTCGTTACAGTTATGTTGGGGTGGTGCTTCTCAAAGAAATCCTGGCACGGGCACACTCCTGCAGGAAAGACAGGCACAGCACAGCACAGCTGCGATCATGCACATCTTCCCTGCACGAATGCGACTGCGATCGTGGCCATCTCCCCACTCGGGGGCAGGGGGGAGATGGTCTCAATCATGCTGGTTGGTGGGGGGAGATGGCAGAGATTGTGCCCCTCTTTCCTGCAGGAGCACGCCCGTGATCACGCATCTCTTCCCTGCACGAATGCAACTGCGACCGTGGCCATCTCCCCACTCGGGGGGCTGGGGAGATGGCTGCGATCTTGGTTGCCACCCAATGTGGAGTTTGTGATCCAAGTCAAAATTTTCATGAAATTTTTGTTCGCGACCCCATTTGGTTATGAACCAAGGCGTTCGCGAGCTGAGGTACAACCGTACCTCAAAGGGTTTCAGAAAGAGGAAGATCAAGATATTTCCTCGTTGATATGAGTGTAGAATTCAGGCTAGATAATTAGGAAAGTTACAGATTCAGGCTAGATAATTAGGAAAAGCTTCCTCACTGTCAGAGCAATACAACAGTAGAACCAGTTGCCTAAAAAGGTCATGGGCTCTCACACAGTAGAGACATTCAAGGTGAAACTGGACAGCCATCTGAGTGGGATGGTGTGACCTGGTGTCCTGCATTGGTTAGTAGGAACCAATGGCCTTCTTGACCCCTTCCAACTGTACTATGATTCTATGAAATACATAGACTACAGAATACATGAAATACAACTGACTACAACAGTCAATTAAATTACCTCAGGCACAGCAATGATAAGATAATTACAATTTCTAAAAATATAAAATATTCAACAGTTTTTCTAATGTCTGGTAAATAACAGTATCTTTGCCTGGCATTAGAAAGATAACAAAGAGGCTGCCAGGCATACTTCTCTGGGGAGTATATTCCATAATTGGGATGCAACCACTGAGAAGGCCCTCATCTTGTTTGCCAGCCCTCTCACTTCTTTGGGGGACGGTTCCCTGAAAAGGTTGGCATAGTGCTTTTTTGTGCTTGCTGTAAGGAGGCAGAACTGAACCAAAGTTCCAGTTTCCATCTCGGACCTTGGAGCTGGGGGTGCAAACTATTCCATGGTCATGAAACAAAGTCTAAGGGCCAAAGGGTCCTTTCCACCGTGCTATAGAGGTCAAATCCAGTACTTTGAACAGGGCAGCTGTTTTAAAACTGGATATATTCAAGGATAAGTGCATTGTGGGTTGGGATAAGTCTGGAGACAACAGTTCTCCATCGTCCTAATTCTGTAAATCAGTGTCTGTGAAAGTAGGTCACCTGCCTATCTGCTAAGGCTGAATGGCATGTGCAGAAAGGGATAAATGGGGAATATGGATTGGGGGATATGAAAGATGTTCATGGACGACCACAGTCCTAGCTGAAGATAAATAGATGAGGAAGTCCATCACACTGGAAAGTGTCCTGACAGGGAACATAAAGAAGGCCCCTGATGAACCAAAGCAAGAGTCCATCTAGTGCGTTGCTCTAGTTACACAATGGGCAACCAGCTGCCTGAGAAACACATCAGGAGGCAACAGTGCAAGCACCTCATGTCTCCCAGCAACTAGTACACCTAGGCATACTGCCTCTGATATGAAGGCAGCCTGCAGCCATCTGGAAGAGTAGCCATGGATCACTTGGTCCTCCATGAATGTGCACAATCCCCTTTCCAAAGCCATCCCAACTGGTGGCCATAACCACTCGTACGTTTTGTACTCCTTCCATAGCTTAAGTGTGTGGTGTGTGAAGCACTTTCTTTTATCTGTCCTCAATCTCCCTCCATTCAGCTTCATGGGATGACCCCTGGTTCTAGTACCTAGGGACAATCCTGGTTTCAGAGCAAGCTGCTCTTCAGCTGGATGGAGACAAACCGTGATCTCATTTTAAGGCTGTGCAGCTACAGAAGGTAAACAAAGGAGACAGCATCTGCTTTATTGAGGCCCAAGGACTCTCTAGGGCCGGCCCTGAAATCTGTTCACAGCAACACAATCTTTCACAGCTCCCTTGCCATTCTGTTCTTGCCTCCTTCTAATACATCGAGGCTCACTGATCACATGGATAACCTTGGTTAAATGCAACACTGAAATAGTTTCTTGGGTCATTACAACAGCCTCCAACCCTCCTGCTGTTTAATATATTGTAAACAACTATTTGGTATGTTAAAAGTTTTGTAACTGGGACACCATTGGCCAGAAATGACTAAAGGTATTTGCATAAGCAGCATTGCTCTGTATCTCATTGAATGAACTTTCTCCCCATTCCATCCAAAGATGAGTTCACTGTAGCTTTGAAGTTTGCATATTTTGGTTGTGAATGGAAATTGGTCCAATAAAAGTGATTGCCTTGCTCATTTTGAGTCACTCACATAAATGAAATGAGTCCATTGAGATTGGAAGGACCCTGCCTGTTGACTTTATACACCTGAGGATGTCTGCCTGGGTGCCTACCAGCATTAGCAAGGCAGAAACTAAAGTGAGTCGCTTTCCTTTGTGGGAGGAAGAGTTTAGCCATGTAAACAAGCTCAGGGAGTTGGTTTTCCCATACCAATCTGACACCACTCCCTAAATGTGAGTCTACAACTCCTGTTACCCCAGCTAATGGAATTTACTGTATTGCAGATAAGATAGCACATCTCCACAAATGCTCATCCACTGTTGCTTATCAAAGGATATGGTCATGGAGAGGCTCCTTGCACTGATCTTGAAGAATATCATTTGAAAACAAAGGAAATCAGCATCTTGTAGCTACAAAGATAAGTACCCATAGGTATGTTGTTTTCAAAGCCAAAAAGCAACCTATATGCATTTCCAGCCATAACCTACCAGGGCAGCATTGAGTTAGCCTCATCCCATATGGCTGGGCTCTTTGAATGCTGTAGGTTCTCTCTCTTTGCTCTTGGGCTTCAGTTTACAGCTTTTTGCATGTAGTCAAGGAAAACCTATGAGGCAAAGCAACCATAGCACAAAGCAAGCTGGACCTAGAGTCTGTGGAAGAAGGCAGAAGGGGAATCACCTGAGACCTGTTGCTTCATGCAGTACCTCTGCATTGTGTCTGGCTGAGAAACAGAGGTGGCTTTGCGGGAGGGAGCAGGGCAGCATCCCCATTGAAGCAGAATTTGGGCAAGGAATGCTCCATATGGAAGATGGCCAACCAACTTCCTGAGTTCAGAAAACTGTGACAATGGATGAAGATTGGTCCTCTCCCCTTATATCCTATTATCCACCAAATCCTTGCTCAGAATGAGCAAGTACGTGCCATCACTCCTTCTGCCAACTCTGAGTGGGGGAGAGAGAGAGCTGAAGGTGACTCTGCCATCATTTGATATAGACTTCAACTGACTTCTCCAGTGGGTCAATAGCCCTTTGCCAAAGGTTTCCCACCAGGAATTATGGCAACTGCAGCCTCCTATAACATGCAATTTCTCTTTGGCCAGGGATATGCACTGCTGCCTTCTCCCTTACTGGTGCTCATGAGTCCCTACCTGGAACAGAAAAAAGGTATGTTAAAAATTTTCTGGGTCACACCCAAGAACAATTGTTTGGCATGGATGTGCAGAAGCCTTATGGTCCCCTCTGGCATAGTCACAAAGAGGAGTTTGGAAACTTTTGTTTCTGCTTCTGTTAGCAATGGTTTCTTGTTATGTCTGATTCTGGAGAAACTATGATTCTGGGCAAGGGTAGGGTACGTTGTATGGCCTGGAGGCTGGATTTCCCTCCCGGTTCCCATTCCTTCCATGATCCCAATTATATAAGAAGATAGGCCCCACCCATGATATACAGGGTGGAGCTCCACTTGCGATTTCAGGGTCTCTTGACATCATTGTGCCCTTAGCCAAAGTATTGGATACTCCAGGTTTCCAGGGAAACAAGACAACTTGAAACAATGGTTTATAATTCCATGCTTCTTTGTTAAACCATGGTTAATAATAACCACAGTTTGGACCAACAACGTTACTACAATTGGTTGCTGATGAAATTAAGCTTCCAGTCCGCTCTTTGCCGGAGTGCTACAAAGACCAAGAAATGGGGAGCACGTGCGCCTGAAGTTCACAAGATCTGGTTGCTGAGCGCAACGGTGCCTCAGTATTCTCCCCTGGCACAGCATCTCCTGACACACTTTTCTTCCAAAATGGAGACAAAGCTTCTCTATAAGCTCATGGGTATTTTCCTTTAAATGTAGTGATGAGCATTATTGCAGCACACACTTGGCTCAAACTTAAATTATGGTCTGCTACAATCCAGTAAAGTCCAAGTCTTTAAATGTATGCAGTACAGAAGAAAGATAAGCCTCTCTCAGGCTATCTTTGCATTTATTCATGTAAAAAGCCTGCTTCGTAAAACAGGGAAACTTAGTGGCAATCCTCTTTGTGAGGCCCAAACTGCACACTACATGGGAATATTGCAAAGGCTGCCCAGTTGCCCAGTTTGAATTTTAAAAGCTGCTTTCCATAGGCAGGATTACAATTTATAGTTGCTGAGGCCACTGCATTTATATCCTGCATTTTTTTCCTCTTTTGAGGAATCCACGGTAGCACATCCCATTACAGCAGCTGCCTGGCCATGTGAGAACAAAACACTGGACAGGTTCTTCTTATCTATACCTTCATTCATCTAATTTCTAAGCTATTATTATTCTTACCAGTATTATTAATTTTATTTCTGTACCACCCAGCAGCTGAAGTTCTCTGGACAGTTTACAACACCAAATATTTTTTTTAAAAAAAATCTAAAATACAGATAGCACTAAAATTATAAAAAATGCAGTACAAAATTTTAAAACCAAATTAAAAAAAAACACAAGACATGTTAACCAAATTAAATCAGAATGGACATATGCCCCCAATATTATATTGAAGGAAATGAAATGCCCTGACCTCATGGTCGGTTTCTGCTCCTCAGCAACATGTGGTCAGCTTGCTTTTGCTGCTCCAAAAACAACCTCCCATCCCTCTGCATTCACTCCACACATTCAGAGCATTTGAGTCCTCTTTAAACAGTCATTAAGTCTCCAAAGAATCTTGGGGGCCGTAGTTTCTCAAGGGTTCTGAGTATCATTAGTGCACACCTATTCCTCACACGAAGAGGTGTAGTTTCCAGAGTCTATGGGGAAGAGGGATTGACTGATAAGCCATTCTGAGAATTGTAGCTCTGTGAGAAGAATAGGTGTTTTCTAGCAACTCTAAGCCCCAGAATTATTTGGGAGAAAAAAATAGCTAAAGTGGAATAAAGGTATCGTAACTGGAGTACCTTCACTGGAATCAATGGGGAAAATTGGCCATAACTTCTGATAGCCTTAAGGTCCTCTTCCTTCAGGCAGGCTACTTTACGCATGATTCAGCTTGGATCCAATGCAAGCACAATAAAAAGTTATTGGTTACTCTGAGAAACTGGAGCCCCTAATCTATGGCCGCTGGACTCGTGGAGGCTCTCCCACACATGCGCACGCGCATAATTGCAGAGGCCACAGGATATGAAAGGCAACCAAAGAGTGCTTGTCAGTCCTGACCGCTGCTCTTGGGGGAATGTCGCTGCATATGTTTCGATAAGTGTGGGGGGTGAGTGCCTGTTTGCTTCCCCCCCCACACACCCCCATCCACTTCCCCTTGTATGGCATGTTTTTAGATAGCGAGCCTGTGGACAGGAACTGCCTTATTAATTCCATGTAAGCCACCCTGGAATCTTTTTGGCTGGAGACTGGGGTATGAATGCAATAATAATTTTAAAAATCTTTCATTCACAGTAAATAAGAAAAGAAATAACTTCTAGTAGCTGTCATTGTTTCACCTCAAAGACAGATACCCTCATCTTGTATTCATTACTCAACAGAAATTCAAACACAGTGACAAAGCTCATTTTTATTGTGTAATCTTGGAGATAGTGTGGCTTTGATGGGGTGTGGCTTTGAGAGCTGGCTGTGTCTCTCATGAAGGACACCCCACTTCTAAATTGATCCCTACACCACTGCTTGGAAACATACAGACAGCCACTGTAAGTGGGCCAGAGTTGGTGTAATGAGTTGGAACCCTCTGGTCCCTGTTATTAATCCGGCTGCCACATTTTGCACAAGCTGCAGCTTCTGCGCATTCTTCAAGGGCAGCCCCAGATTGAGTGCATTGCAGTGATCTAGTTTAGAGATTACCATAGTGTAAATGACTGAAAACGGGGTATCCCTGTCCATGTTGGGGCACAGCTGTGTCACCAGCTGAAGGCAGAAAAAGCACTCCTTGACACTGAGACCACATGGCTTTCAAGTGGAAAAACAGATGGACCAAGGAGCACCCCCAAGCTCCGAGTCTGCTTCCTCGAGCAAAGTGCAGCCCCACCCAGAACAGGGTGAACACAGGCCAACTGCAGTCTTGCCTGGATGGAGCTTCTGTTGGCTAGCCTTCCTCCAGTCCCCTGTTGCGGCCACCGCTGGATTGGCACATCCACAGCCTCACCTGCAGAAAATGAACAGGAGAGAGAGAGCTGTGCATTATCAGCATACTGATGACAACATACCCCAAAACTCCAACTGAAGCCCATATTGGAGAAGCCAAGAGGTTGTCCTAGAGCAAGGTGTTTAGGGCAACATATATAATAATAAGAACTCCAAGTTTGATTTTAAAATGCAACTTTAAAATGCAACTTGATTTTAAAATGCAGCTTTGTATCATTACAAACAAAACGAGCAGCAGTTTAACAATAGTCTGGGAGAAAATAAAGGACTTCATTTGGTGCCTAAAGACTGAGAAAGAGAGCATTCTGCAATTGGAGGTGGGGGGGGGGGGACAACAAAAAGGACTAGCCACAAATAGCCACCCACCCAATCTCCGTATATGGGGTACTTCAAGGAGGATGTCAGGCCGTGATCTCAGGGCATAGGTGGAGCCATATGGGCAAAGGTGTGCCTCCAAGATAATGAGGGGACAAGTGCCACATCCTCCCTAGCCGTCTCTTTGGCTCCTGGGAAGAACTCCTCCTTAGACAAACAAGTGACATTCAGTGCACATTTGTACCACCAGGTGTGCTTAAAAATTAACTGTGGGCTCAGCATCAAAGGTAGTCTGGTTGTGCCACTGCCAAGGGTCCACACCCAGCAGGGTCCCACTGGCAAGAGCCCTCTAGAACTGCTTCCCGGAGTCAGCCCTGTGGCCCTTTCGCTTCCCAGCCTTTTAGTCTGGCCCAGACAACAGTAGCATGGCAAGAAGCAGCTGTGGACACCCAGGCCGGCTTGCTCAGGGGCTATCTGCCTGTCAGAGCAAGCACAGGGCAGCCATGATGAGCAACAAGGGTGGGAGGAAGAGCAGCTGGTGGCAGTGTAGGTGAGAAGGACGAGGCAGTGAGGGGCCCAGTGGGGGTGTGGAAAGCCCTAATGGTGTCAAGGAAAGAGGATCAACAGGACCAAATGGCTCATCTCTATGGTTTAGGAGGACCGAGTGTACCAGATGATTGAGAGAATTCTGTGATGAAGCCCGATGTGTTTCATTTTCACCTCATCAAAATGGTCTAATTATGAAAGATTAAGTGTCAATTACTCCCTAAGAGGCTGTGCTCACACTTCAGCTAAGCATGGGTGGTGGATCCACTCTAGCGTGAGCCAGAAGCATAAAAGACTTCACTAACAGAATGCCTGTTCTGTCTGGCCATCAGGGAGAAGCTAACTATAGAGGAGGCACCATAAACTGTGAAATGAGAACTGCTCCGTTCCCTATGATAAGAGGAAGCTGGCATTGAACCTATTACTCAGATTATGGTGAATCTGAATTGCTTTCCCCTTGAGCTGCTACAGAGATAGATCAGTCGGATTAAATCCCTCTCTCTTATGTAAAACAACTTAACTGGAATAGATAAAAATGTGAAGGGTTTTTTTTAAAAAAGACTTGTATGTTTCCTTGAGTCTGGATAATAATAAGTTCTTGACTTACAAATGTCTCCTTGATTGTTTAATGAATTATTTTCTGTCTCTCAGGCTGTTACTGAATGGAATGTACTAATAAAACATTCTTGAAAAATGGAATACATGTATTACCTGAAATAATTCTGGTAGAGTGATTTACTTGCATAATAAATGTACAGTATCATTTTCTCTCTGGCATCTGGTGAGCAATTGATTACTATGCCCAACGTATACACTATTATTTTCTTTAGACCTCAGGATGCTAAACATTGTGGTCCACTGTCTGCATGTTATTGCCTGTACAATTATACACCTAAAATTACTTTCGGGCAATAGTAGAAATAATAAGGGAAAATTACTTTTATGATTAGAAAGCACAAGAGATGGAGGCCTTAACCCTAAGACGACCGCAAAGATCACATGGGAGCAGGCTTCTTTGTGTGAGCGCGTGCAGTTTTAAGGGTGTGTACATTGTGATGGCTAGCATCTACTTCAGGGTGTGGAACTTCTGTTGCTTCAGATGTTGGTGTACTGCGGCTCCAATAAGCCCAGGCCATAGGCTATCTTGGCTGTGACAAAGGGGAGCTGGAATCCAACAACATCTGGCAGGTCACAGGTTCCCCACTGCTGATTTTCAGACAGGGATTTCCAGATGTTGTGGCCTATCACCTCCTGGCGTGTACAAGCAACTTTTTAAAGGGTCAGGTAGGGAGAATGTTTGGGTTAGGGTTAGAGAAAGCCGGAGAGGTCTGAATGGAACAATTCCACTACAGCAATAGGAGAACTGTGGAGGGTCTAGGGCAGTGGTGTACGGGGCAATGTGGGGAGGAGTGCAGCTCAGGGACATTTTGCAAGAGCATGAGGGCAATTTATGGTTCTCCTTGCTCTACGAAATGCACCAGGAGATTGCATGTTTTGTGGCACATCCACATGTAAGGCAGAGGTGTGGAACTTTGGAGAAAACTTTGGGAGACCAGGGCCACCAGGGAGTGAATAAAGAAGAGGAGCCTGAGCTAGTACACATGCAGGAGGAGAGGTAAAGAAGTGTCATCCACTGCCACATATGTGGGAAGGTAAGAAGCTCAGGTCGCCGCCATGTACGTGCAGGCAGCAAGGAGGAACTGTCGTGCTGGCAGCCACAACAGTGATGAAACCCAGGGGCAGGAGGGATGAAAACTAGCAGTCCTCCAGATCTCCAACCTCAAGGGAGGGCTGTCCCCAAGTGGGCTACATTTCCACAGTGAGTGGGGCCAAACACAAAGGAATGGGGCCAAACCACCAAAAATGCCAGCCTATGATCCCTGAAACTCTTACTGCCAACAATTAAGCTTTGGGAGAGGCATTTCCCCCTTTTAGAATGGGGAAAATCTGCAGAAAGGGCAGGAAGCCACCAAACCAAAGGTGGTGTGAAGAAAGGGAGTAGAGTTAGGGGAAGGGAGTGTGGCCCTTTGAAGTACGCCCGAGGGCTACACTGATCCCTTGGGAAAGCTGGATCCAGCCCTGGGGCCTGAGGTTTCTCACCTTCAATGGAAAAAGTCATTCATTAATTAAGCAGAGGCTGACTATTTCTTTCCTATTCATTGCTGGGATTCCTACTTCAGCAATTTATGGCATGATACTTCTTTGCAAGATTGCTGGCATTTTAAATTAAAAACAAATGTTGTGCTCCAGCTGGCTGAGGATCTTTGTTAAGCTCGGCATTTTACAAGCTGACCCTGTGCAATGAGAGTAAGCTGTAGGTTCAGTGGAGCTAAATCCCAGGTTATTGTGCACAGGAGTACAGGCACACGGACCCTAATACATTGGGGTTTAGGGGATGCATTGCTGCTCTTCACTGGTGGTACTGGTAGTGGTGTGGGTTGATAGAGTCAAGAGCGACTCCTGCAGTTGACCGCTCCACCACTGGTTTAAGGGAGATGCTCTCTATTAGGGACCATACCCTAATATTCTAGACAGTCTACATAGATCAATGTAGAGCTCATAAAAAGATCAGCAAAGGGTTCCTGAAATAAAAAAAATGGTGGGAAGAAACATTTAGAAAGTGGATTCCCATTAAAACATTATCACTGATAACTGGAGACATAAACTATAATTGTCCCCATTCCACATGGCTGTTTTCAAAAGAGAAACCTGCTATGGTCTAGCTTGTTTTTGTTTCCTTAGCATCATATCTAGATGGCATTGGCAGTGTAGAATGTCCATCAGTGGCCACATCATTGTCTGTAGTCTTTGCTATATGAATTAACTCCTTTCAAACTGCAAATCGATGCAGACAGTGTTACCAGTTGGCTCACTGTTGCTTTAGTTAGAGAGATGCACATTCATTTCATTCATACAGGTGTGTGAATTTCTGGTGCATCTTTGCCAACAGACAATGGTCCAACAAAAGGAAACATCTTGACTGCTCTCCGCCACCCCACTTCTTTTGGCAGGGTTTAGACATAGACTTACTGCCCATTGCTCATTTCTTCAGGCAATTCTCCTCCCTGTCAACATTCATTATCTTTGGATGGTTGAATCTTAGCCAATTCCTTCCCATTTACTTCTCTGGATCCATGGGAAATCAAAGAGGCTGCTAAATCCAGGTGTGATTTACCTTGTGTTTCATCTGCCTATTTATACGTCATTTCCTACAGCCTTGCTATCTCCACTGGTATCCATATAAGCCTCTGAATGAAATGGAGTCCCACAGAGTTCTGGTGAGATTGGGAAGTGATCTCTAGAACTAAACAACTTTGAAGAGAGGAAAAATAATCCTCCGTCAGATCTTTACATGTAAAAGTCCATTCTGAACTTGAGATTTCAACATTTAAATGTGGATTATATGTTTAGCTCCTGTGATAATTTTCATCCTCTGGTGTGTGCTGTTCGAACGCCTAAGACCTCTTTTCTGTCATCTTCTTATTAACCAGGCAGAATCTGAAAACTCACTAGAAGCCAAAAATAAAATAACATCCTACAGCATCCACACTGCCTGTCTTCTGATTGCTGAGCCTGATTTTTTGCAAATGCAGTTTTTTTTTTTTTTTGCAAGAGTTGGGTTTAGAGTTCCCTCTTGGATTTATTTCACATACTCAGCTCTTCCTCTCAGGGGTTCAGAGGGCCTTATGTATGGGTTCTGGGAGGTCCCTCATCCAAGCCAATATATAGGAGCAGAGCTGTTTTGCTTCTCAGCTAGTTATGCCCTTCAATGTCTGGTTTATTCTGCAGTGGGAAGACAGTGATGATCTTATTCAAAGACCTCAATGTTGTGCTTTGAAGTGTTAAAAATATACCGTATTGATGGTTGAACACTGGTGCATCACCATCATGGCTTAGTGACCACAGATTCCGATCTCCGGTGGTTCTTTATTCCACTGTAGCCTTCCTATATTCTGATCTGCCGATGTAATTCTAAAGTAGCGAGACAGCCTGCCAAGAGATTCTCTCAAACTGCTTTGGGTGTCCTGCCCTTCTGTCTCACTCCACTCAGCAGGCAGGAACTTGCCTTACAGCAGATCAGGCCATGGATGCATCTTGCTCCCTTTTGTTCCAGACAGGAGCCTTTTTTGGAGATGCCAGGGGTTGTCTTGCTACATTTTGGATGCAAAACCTCTGTACTTCCATTGGTCTACTGTTAGCATCAGGATGGCAGAAGACACAGATGCAGTACACTCCTTGGTACCGTGGAGTGTTTAAAAACAGACGTGACTTTCAGGTTTCTCATACCTGTCTGAAATCAAGTTAACAAACATTCAAATTCACCCACAGAATGAAGATGTGAATAGAGTTGCTCGACACCTTATTATTCATCTGTAAAACCAGAATCTTTAGCCCTATTCGGACACCTTTAATGCATTAAATCTAACGACATACTATCCATCAGTGGATATCTGATGGTGTATGGGACTTGGACCTTTTCTCTTCCCTTGCAGCTCTCTCTCTTGACTAAAGGTCTCCCAGCCTTCTGGAGCAGATTTTGAGTGGGCGCATAAAGTCCATGCACTGGGCATCCCTTTGTGAAATGGAGAGGCATGTGAATGGAGTCTGTGCACAATGGAATGATTGCTGCACGGAGGCTGTGACCCCAGCTCTGCACACGGTCTAGACGCATGTCTGCATAGGGCTTTGGCGCTCCAGGAACTCGGCTGGTGCAGTGTGTTAGCAGATGCCTTCTTTCCCTGGGACTTCCCTGCTGCCTGCTTAGAGCAGCCCTGCCTCTCCAGGCTTCATTGCAACCGGACCTGCTCTCCTCGCTGCTTTCATTGTCTTTCTGTGTAGCACACTTGCCTGTGTGTTTTCCAAATCCCTTTTAGCCCTGCATGTCTATAATTTAAATTCAAGGTGCTCCACAGGCGGTAGGGATATTTGAAGTACGAGAAGAAAGCTGGATGAGTCACTGAACTATAAGGTGAAATAGCAAATCTGCTCTCAGTTGTTTTGTGCAGCGGTACCTCGCAAATTGTTGTAGCACACTGACAGTGTGGCTGTCAGCACACTTATTAGGGAGTTAGTCCCACTGAGTTCAGCAGGACTTATTTCTGAGTAAACATGTTCACGACTGCACTGTTAATCCCCTGAAATTAGGTGTCTAAATGATACCTCTAGCTTTTTCCTACTTCTACCTTGTGCTCCCGCCCACTAATGCTAATATTTAGACTTTAGACTGGGTCTCTGGAAAGAGCTTGGATTCTCCATCCAGGCTGGCAGAGAAGGAATGATTGTATTCTCTGTATGCCCACATCTTGAGAAAGCAGGTAGTAAGTCTGGAGTGGATGACAGACTACCCAGTGCCACTGCATAACCCAGTGGAATAAAGAGACAAAGTCTCAGGCTCTTGAACAAATCTATACAGTTTTATTCCAAACAGCAGCTCCACAAGTTTCAGCCTTCAGTAGGGGCCTTCTTCGGGAGCAAGATTAGAGAAAAAGGGGTGGGAAACGCTTAAACATAATCTACATTACAATACATTGAAGAATGAAATATGTATTTTAAAAACCTGGCAATGGTGCTAATTATTGCACTGCAAAATTACCTGTGATTACTTACTTTTAATATACCTAATTGCCTGCAATGATCTTTGAAAAAAGATAACCTCCAAGATAAATCCTGTTATTAGTGATGAACTCTGATATGAAATGGGTTTTTTATATACATTTTAAACAAAAACACATTTTTTAGTTTCTAAAATAGTTTCTAATTAGACTCAGCCTCTCCCATAACTGGACACAAAACATATTCCAAAGGGTACATTGTGGAAGAGGTGGAAATTGCAGACTAACCAATCCTCTGATGGGTTCATAACAAATATAAGAGGAGAAACACTGGACTGAGTTTCCTCTCTCACCCAGGAGGTCATCAAAATGCTGGGGTCCTTCATCAGCCCAAGGATCAACCAACAGGGAAATGGAGGCAGCAAGGGAATGTCTATCTATCTGAAAGTATAAATTGCCTTTTGTCAGTTGGATCCCACGATGGTGCACACAATATCAAAACCGGACAACCAATCTAATAAATAAGTCATACAAGCACTGTTTCAAAAGCAAAGCAGCCAATAACAACTTTTCAACAGCAGTCAATTCAATTTAACACTTCCTTTTTAAATATTAAAATTCTAAAATAGTGAGATGTCAAAAGATTAAAATGCATGGGCCAAAAGAAACATTTTAACTTGGTACTGAAAAGAAAATACAGTTGATGCCAAATGATTCCCCTCTGGAGGGCTGTGGAAGGTAAAGCCCCATGAAGGGCACAGCTCCTTTATAGGGCAGTACCTTCTGGTGGGATGATTTTGGTGGGATCTCATTTGAGCTGGGCCTCTTGGCACCTGCAGCTGCCACAGAGGGATGCCTGGTGGGCACAGCTGCTCCTACTCCTGGGCCTGACCTGGCGACCAGGCTCCTGGTGTTTTCATTGAGCAGGTGCTCTGTGCCTGTGGAGCTCTCTTCTGCAGGAAGGGATCTTTGGATGAAGTCTCCCCTGTCTGGCATACCCTCCCAGCTGGTCCTTGTTTCGACCACTGTTTGCTGCTTTGCAGGTGCTCCAGCAGCTGTGGAGATCTTGGTATGCAGCTTCTTGGACAGGCAAGGACTCCGTGCCTGCTGCCGAGGATGGGAAGTTTTGTGCTGCGGGCCTCTGAGTTGCTGTAGGGCTGGATCAGTTTCAGCAAGGTACAAGAGGACCCCGGCGGGTGATGATGCTCGCTCTGATTGAGGGAGAGGACAGCAGTTGCTCTGGATGGTCCTTGACAGCCTAACTGGCTCAGACCTGGAGAAGAGTCATGGGAACGTGGCACATGATGGCTCTGTCTCTGTGAGGACAGGAGTGGGTAAGCAGTTGGGGTTATTTCTCCCAACTTAAACTGCCGTTGCATCGCTACTTTGGATGTATGCTCCATCTAACAGAGGCAAAACCACCGAATCAACAAATAAAATTTTAGTTACATTTTTAAACATTACAAAGATGTTACCTCCACGTACCCCTGGCCAAGTTTCTGTCTTCTGTACAGAAAGGTTACTGATTTTTGAAGAGAGTACTGTCAAATTTTGTGGCTAGCTAAAGTTTTGTTTATCAGCAACTAGGAAGCAATAATATGGACACAGCTGCAAAGACAAGAATGCCAAGGCTAAACACGGCATACCTGTTGTCCAAGAAATACAGAACTATCTTTTATGCAACCCAAATAACTGCTTCCAAAGTCATTTTTCCAGGTCCACAGCTTCAGGAATGATCAGTTGGTAGTCATAGCCAGCATAATACCACAGGATAATGGCTCTCGCAGAAGCTGTGGCCAGTTACATAAGGGCTGCTGTGCAGGCCTGGCTGGTCAAAGCTCACAGAACCCACCCAAGAAACTGAGAACAAGAAGAAAAAAGCCCTGAACTATAACACCAGTCCACATATTTACTCCACCAAAGCTAAACAAAATAGCCAGCCGAGGTTGCAATCCTATGCAGGGGGGATACTTCTGAATAGGCCTAGGTAGGGTTTCTCCTATAGAATGAGAGAAGTGGTTGGGTAAGGACAGAAAACGGGTGAGGGTGAGGAGGAAGAAGTGGTAGCTGTAGGAAGGGGTGAGGAGCAGAGAAAGAGCAAGGCTAGAAGCTGGGAGTGGCGGGAGAAAACAAGGCAAAGAGGGTAGGTGAAAGACAAATAGAAGGAGGGCCTTTTCTGTGGCTGTGCCTCACCTCCGGATGGGCTCCCCAAGGAAGTCTGCCTGGCTCCTTCATTACTAGCGTGTTGGCACCAAGCAAAGACTGTTTTATTTTCCAGGCATTTTTACATTTTTGGTGAATTTTAAAGTGTTGTTTTAAGCTGCTATACCTTGTCCATATTTTTGTATTGTAGTATTTTACGGAGCTATTTATTTTAATGTTGGTTTTAATGGAAATATACACCACCCAGAGAGCCCTACCAGGGCTATAGCCACAATCTATAAATTTAATAATACATAAAATAAATAAAAGCAATGCGCAGTGCTATTTTCTCCTCATTGTCTCCTTGCCTTTGGCTTTACATCTTGAATACAGATGAGGTGTTCATTTGGCATGATGCTTCACCCCCGGAGGCCATGAGTCTGTGGCTGCAGCCCCCAAGGTCAGGTCAAGGCATTCTGACGCCTGAGATGGAGTGGCAAATGCCCCTGTCCCTGCCTCGCTCCTGCCCCTGCCACCGGCCATCAAGTTGCACAGAAACAGAGTGAGTCAGAAGGGGCCTCCTGGGCCATCTAGTCTGAGCCCTGGCTCCAGCCGGCCCTGCTCACAGCATGCCCACCATGTGCATGCCCAGCCGGTCCTTGAACACCCTCACCGCTGGGGCCTCAACCACCTCCCATGGAAGCCCATTCCATGCCTAGGCGTCCTAACCGTCAGGAAGTACTTCCTGGCATCCACCCTAAATCTTGGTCCCCTGAGCTTTGCAATGGTTCCCAAGGCCAGTCAAAGCATTCTGGCACTTGAGGCTGACAATCCCGCAAGAGCTTCTTCCCCTCACTGACAGTAACACACAGCCAGAATAAATCAACTGTGGAATAATTTGCAGGCCATTCATGACCCTCAATATCCGGTGGCTGCCTAATTCTGACTAATTGCAGCCATCTCTGAATGCTCTACCTCTTGACACATCCGGATTCAGACAGCCTGCACCCAAGTCCCTGCTGAGATCCCAGATCCCTGGTTCTGTCTGAAGAGCTGGTGACCCTGTTTAGGCCCTGGTGCTCCCTCGGAAACTGGTGCTCGTGCACTGGTGGTGCCAGCACCACTAAACCGACTAAGGGCTCGGCGTCGGCTTGTGCCACTCTGGAAGGGGTGGGGATCCTGCCTCCCTTGACCTGCAGAACCAAGTCTAGATGGGAGAGTGTTGCTGATTTGCTTTGGCAGTTCGTCCCCGCTACCTCATCCTGTTTTGGCTCTCTTAATAAATTGCCTAAATATCTATGCATATGTAACTAAGCATTTGTTATTGTTTTGGTGCACAAAGTTAAATGTCTATTCCCCCACTTGTGCCCAGAGGGGAAAAATCAATTCTGGTGTAATTAGAATTCAAACCACTGGTGTAGTTTTACAAAGGTCATTTTAGACTGGAGAGAGATTGAGAGTGTTGTTGTTAATCGAACAGAGGATATTTAGGCAGACTCTTCAACAATAAATGGTGAGAGCAAACAACATTAGGTCTGCTATCTCTGCAGCCACGCAGATCCACCATAAAAAAACAACAACAAGCGCCCCGTTACAACTTTGGTGGAACAGTCTGTCTTTTCCACCATACTAGCAAGTAGAGTTACATCAGCTGCACTGCTTTCATTCCATACAGACACATCCAGGCTGCAAAAGTCATACAACTTGAGTTCCAAATATATTGGAAATGGCTTGGTAAAGTCAAAAAGGCCTTGATTCTGGAAGTTCCCTTCTCTGATCACAGGGTGCCTTGCCTATCCAGCATTCAAGATCTTCTCCAGCTTTCCCCAGTCTTCCAGCACTCATGTCCCTGCTTGCATTCTCTTGGCAACAGAAGTTTGCAGTTTTCCTTTGCTAATGTTCACTATAACCTACTTTCTCTTATCATTCCAAGTTTTCTCTCCCTCCTCTGAACTTGCTTTGTTTGTTTGTGATGGGCTTATCCCTGGCCTTCTAGAAAACCTTTGCACAAGACAGCTTACAGTATAAAAGAAACAAACAAACAATCAATGACATCAATACCAACCTCCATAGCAACAAATACCAGTTTTATCTTCCTCCGCACTCCCCAGCATCTGTTTGAAGCTGCCTGCTTCCTATATTAGTCTTGTAATTCCTCAGATGCCAGTATTCTTAGAGCCCTCTTTGAACATACAAGAGCTGAAAGCAGGCCACACCCCAATATCCTCTGCCTTTTTATTGCTTGGCATGAGCTCCTGGTCAGACTTCTAGATGATAGGGATGAAGATCTGAAGAGGGTTTCTGCTCTGAGGAATGCATACAGAAGCCTGCCTTATAGGGCTCCTGCCTGCAGCGATCCTTCTTAGCCTCCCTGCGGTCCCCCTACATGCCCTCCCCATTCCCTTTAAGCCATCGCACATTCAGGGCTGAACAGGGTTAGGGTTAGCACCCGGGTGGCAGCACCACTCTGCGGATTCCTTGCTCTCTCCTTTCCTTGCTGCCACTTGCCAGAGACACATCCCCAACCGGGTGCCCACTCAAGCACTGTTCTGGCAAGGAGGGGCTGCAAGGAAGGGGCAGTGGTTCTTTCCACTTTCCTGCTGCTTCTCTTGGGCCGCTCTTGCCAGGCACCTCTATGGTGCTGGCCTTGGTACCACCTTGAACTGGGTTTCCTGGGTTCAGGCAACACTGCAAGCCAGCACGGCGGCCAGGCACCCAGAACAGGACGCGGTTTGTGGTTTCTAAAAGCAAGCATGTGACATGGGATTTTTACTAGTGGAGGGTGGGGCACATTAGTAGGCACTGAGAAAGGTAATTTGGGCACAAGGATTGTTTGGCTCTCTTCTGCTTAAATGTACAGGAACTGCTGAAAAATTGCTAAAAGCAGATATCCTGCCTGAAATGTAGGGTGGGGCAAGACATCTGTTGGAACTGTGCACAGATATGTGTGTGTGTGTGTGTGTGTGTGTGTGTGTGTGTGTGGCTGGGCCCACTTCACACTGGAATAACAGTACTGACACTTGTTTGAATGTGGACTGTATACACAGTTACATTTGGACTTCCAGTGGAAAGAGAGCATAGTTGTGTTTGTTAACATATGAAAAACTTTAGCCAAGCTAAACAGAATCATTCTCGATGTATTAGTTTAAGGCTGCACTCATGTTGAGACAGAAATGAGTCCTCCAGCTCCTGCATGCTGTTTGGAGCTTGTTGTGAGTTGTGGGACTTCTTCCTGACTAAACATGCACAGGATTGCCCTCTAAATGGGAACTCTTTTTGAGTTTAAACTCAATCTCTTATTTGCTTGGTAATACAATCTTTGCAATTTTATTCTGAGAATTAATTTAGAGGGTTTTGTTGTTGTTTTACGATTAATCATCTTTACATGTTAAGGGTTTTTTTCATGGTAATCTAATTACATCTTGTGCTTGCTTGATGCATTTGAGATTAACATTCATTTATAAGAGGTTTATTTGGCATATTAATCCACGTCTTTCAATTTGTAATCATTGTTCTTGCAAGCAGTGATCCTACGGTTATTCTCATGGGATTTTGTAACTTGCATACTTTGAGGACTCGGTAAACTGTTAATCTTTTCAGCCAGTCTGGTTTGTGACTGAAAATACACTAAGCCTGCAATCTTGTAGTCACTTACCTGGGAGTGAGTCACATTGAGTTCAATGGGACTTAATTTTCAGTAGACTGAAATTGGATTCCACTCTAAAGCATTAGAACACTAGAACTGGAATTTGCCAAAAGGTCAAAATGCATCATGCAAAACGTGGAACTGAGACCAAGATGTTAGCAGCTGCTTACTCAACAGGCTGACTTGTTGACAGAAGAAATATATGAGACAGCCTCATACAGAACACTTCACTGCGGTCCAACAGCTGCTCTCTAAGAGTTCAGACAGTGGTCTTTCTCAGTCTTGCCTCCTTTGGACCCCTTTCAACTGGAGCTGCTATGGGACAACTCTGGGACCCTCAGCACGCAATGCTGCTGCTTTTGCCACAGAGCGATGCTGGTCTCTCACTCCCGCACCATCCCTGGCTATGGAGGTTTTGCAGTTGATACAGTGATAAGCTTGGAGACTGGACAGAAGAGAGTTAATGGAACATGAATCGCTCTAGCAAAGTTGCCTTCCTTTGTCAGGGGATTTGTGGATTGCTCTCAGTACTTGCCCTGAAAAGCTTTAGAGGATCTGAAGTGCGAGCAGCTGATGGAGACTTTCTGTTGTAGCATTTAAGCTGCATGGCTTCATCTATACTCAACCTGTATTTGTAAATAAGTAGAAAAATGCAGCATGCCAATAGGTCTCCTGTGATCTCATTCTAATGGAAACCAAACCTAGGTAAGTGCTATCTGCCAGGCACCTCTCGCTGCTTGAAGTGTGGGGGTGGGTAAACAATGTTTATAACTCAGCTTTTTGCAATAGTTCGGGTGGCACCCTCACTCTTGAAAACATTTTCCTCTCCAGCCATGGATCTCTGTCACGCTGAGCAGGGCTGCTGCAGATGCAGGCACGCTTTGGCCCCTGCCAGGAGCCCCCCTGCCAGCGGGGGCCCATGGACAAGGGCTTCCTGGGCCTGCCTCTCCACCTCACCACTTGAGTCAGCTTGCTCGCCTTCCTCTTGCCATGACCCACATGGGGAGGTGGGGAGGCAGAACGGGAGATTTATTTGTTTATTTATTTAGAAAATTTCTATGCTGCTGCCAGCTGGCTCCCTGGCTCTTGCTCCATCCAGCAAGCAGGTGGCGGTGGTGGTGAGGAAGAGGCGGAGGAGCAATGGTGGTTGGGCCTAATGGCTGTGGGAAGGTGGACTCACGGCGGGGAGCAGGAGAAGCACTGAGGGTGCTTGCCCAAAGGCCCTCCGAGCTGGGAGCCCACACTGATTGCAAGCCATCTCCTTTTCCGCAGCAGCCCTCTGTTCCTGTGGGATTTCGAAGACTAATCGAGAAATGGAAGAAAAGAGGCCAGATTGCAGGTAAAGAGGCAGAGCGGCCTGTCTACAAATCACAGGCGTTTGTATAATGCATTGCAAAGCCAGCAAACCAACTGTTTGTAGAAAGGAAATCAAGACATAAAACCATCCTCTTGTGTTCCAGCCAGAACGCTCCTGTCGCCCATGTGGTGCTTTTCTGCCTCGTTTTTTAATAAAAGAAATGGCTTGCTCTCGACTGCATTAGAGCTAAATTATCATTTATGTTTGTCAGAGGGGTTGCTAATGTGTAATGAGATTTTAGAGTTAATGTTTTGTACAAAGCACTTAGCTGAGCTGGGATGAAATTGGTTTAGGATTTTGATGTGGTGTTTTAATTAAAGATAGTTTCCAATCAGGGCCGAGTGAACGGCTTGTCAGAAGATTTTGTTCCCATCAGCCAATACTCCAGTGTAATCCCTGTCTTGCTGTGTGTATTTGGGTACCACTGAAAAAATCAGGTTTAGCTTTGATCTGTCTTTAGGAAGGTGGCCCGTTTGTGGGAAGGATGTGGAGATGGAGTCGATGGCATGGATATGGATACGATCGTTTTGTACCTCACCTGGACAGTGAAGAAAGCTGATAAGAAGAAAATGGATGTATTTGAAACATGGTGCTGGAGGAGAGCTTTGCAAGTACCCTGAACCAACAGAAAGGCAAATGAGAGCTTCCACAGATGCAAACATGACAAAAATGAGGCTGTCATCCTTTGGACACGTCATGAGAAGGCAAGACTCCCTGGAGAAGACAAGCATGCTAGGGAAACTCAAAGGCCGAAGATGAAACGGAAGACCAGATATGAGATGGCTTGAATCCATACAGGAAGCCTTGAGCTTGGAAAGTTGAATGGAGCTGCCTTGGACAGGACATTTCAGAGGGCTTCATTCATAGTGTCACTATAAGTTGGGGACAACTTGATGGAACAGAACAACAACAGCCCTCGCCTGAGTTTGCACAAGGTCCTTTTTAAAAAAATCTCGATACACAGCCTGGTTACATTTTCCGAAGAGAAGAGTCGTAGCTTAGTTGGCCCTCATCGGCCATCCTATGAGAATGAAGAGCCATGCAAAGGAAGAGCTGGACCTTGAAATGGCCATCAGCAGCACCTGGGCAGCCGACACAGCAGTGCCTGGCCACGCTCTCCCACACGATGGCGAGACGTACGATGTCTCCGTCTTAATTATAACACTTATGACTATATTTGCATCTATGCATATGAATCAGGGCATGCAAATATTATGCAAACTGTTATCCTCTTTCGTTCTCATTATTGGTGATACATTTCCCCCTTTTTGGCAATTCATACCTGGACTTTGCAATGTTTACCTAACCCAAACCAAGCAAACCTGGGTCACCTTTGGTTGTAGTACACCGAACCTTGTTTACTGCATGAATCTTGGGCTAGGAATGAAATCCTTCTAGTAACTGTGATAGACTCTTGGAAACCTAACTTTAAAAAAAAACTCAATAAACAGCATTCTCCCCTGCTCCTTTTTGGATGGAGCAGCATGACAGACCAGCCACAGTTATCTTCTGTTTACTGAGCACGTTATCCTTGCAACCCAGGCGAATCCTCCTTTACAACCCCCCACCCCCTCCGTCAAATGCTTTTCTGGGGGCCCAGCTTCCTAGTCACTTCCTAGCATATCTTCGTAAAGCATTCATGAGCAATGGCCTGAAAGACCTTTAGGGAAGTGGCCCCCTTGAGTTGCTGCGTCTGCGAACTTGGCAGGAGCGAGAGGCTGCACGATCCGTGTAGTCCGAGTGCAGAAAGGTCAAGAGGATGCCGCGTGCATCCAGCACGCTTTCCTGTTATTGAAGAGGCAGCGCTGTGTCTCGTGCTCGGTCTCTCTCGCTTTGTGTCTCTAACTTGCTTTGCAGACGATGAATGGGGCGGGGGGGAGACCTCGGCTAGAATGTCTCTTCCCGAGTTTCAAAGGGAAGGGATGCCCATTTGACCAGTTTTCTACCTGTTGTAAGGAAAAGAAGGGATCCAGCCACTACTATTTCAAGAAATAAGTCAAGGCAGCTCCCGAGGAGAATGGTGCCTTGAAAGTAGTGGGGAGGAATGGCAGTGACCCCCTTTGCTTTTCGGTTTCTTCTGAAAATTAAAGAGCATTCCTGGTTGGCAACTCCCCTCACACACTTTTGTCCAAGAGTCCCTCATGTGGTCCCTGGGGGTGCCATGTCACCTGCAGAGACCACCTGCAGGAACCTCCAGGAAGCCCACTACTCCCAGCCCACTTTATTTTTAATTCAAAAACTGGCATTTAGGGTCCCTGAGTTCTCCTTCCTGTTCATGAACCTGCCGCTGAGCAGTGAGCAAAAAGACGGAGAGAGTTGTTTCCCGGCTCCACACAATCCTCTCTTGTCCACAAAGACCCTTCTCCGTTGTGCTTTGTCTCCCCATTTTCAGCCTCTACCGCTGCTTTTTCTCCTCCCGACACCTCTTTACCTTACAGTCGTCACCCCCCCCCCGTAGCCTCCAGCCTTACTCTTTCGCGCCTCCCTACCCGTTTGCCTTGCTGTTTCACTCTCCCTTCCATCCTCTGATCCTGGCATTTTGCCCACCCCATATTCACACACCTCTTTAACTAACCAGGCCCCTTGGCGGGCATTACTGGTCCAGCCATGGCTTTCATCGGAATCATTTTGCACAACTCCCCAAATGTGTCTACAGGTCCAAAAAGTTGGAGACCCCCACCCCAGTTTCCTCAGGAGACAGCATGTTACAGCCCACCCAGCATTTTCCAACTAACCAAATAAATCAATAAATGCAAGCAATCCAAAATCGTCATTTACAACAAAAAACACAATACCTTCTCCCATTCTTCTTGAACCCAGAGCCAAGAATCAGCACATGGGATAAGATGTCCAAACTCTTCTGCAGCACTGATCTAACAAGGGTGGCAGGGATGGGATGCCCATCCATATTCCCAGACACTGCTGGTACATCTGCATTACAAGCATATCTGTCTTTTGTACTGTTTCTCCCCCCACAGAACATTGGGAATCGTAGTGTTCTGAGCTCCACAGAAGTATTATTAGCAGAAAGCAAGGTTTTGTCTATTGGATATTTGTCACCAACTTTGGAAATATCTCTGCTCCTCTCCTTAATCTCCTTCACTTGCTCATGCTGTTTGTGCACAGAGTGAGAGATAATAACGGGCTTGCTGTAGTACTTGGTGTTCCCATAATAAATGACAGACTCCTTACATAAATTGTTCGAGCATGGAACACTGCTCTTATTTCTTAATGATAAGAGCCCAGGAAGTGCCCTTTACCAAAAGGAAAAGAACAATTTCTTTTCTTTTTATTCTGTTATAATAAAATCAACCAGCTTTGTTGTGGCTTCAGGTACGCAATATTTTTGCAGCAGGTCTAGGCCTTGTGGTAGACCACAGGTATTTTTAATCTTTCTTGCGACCGGGCAAACCATGCTAATTATTAGGAGTGGAAATGTACCTGCAGCTTAGTAATTTTGTTCTCAATGAGATACAGGCTTATCCATCTTGCACTTCCTGAATATGCCTAAACTTGGATGTAGTAGCACTCCAAAGCCCTCGTTTTTCCAAATGTTGCAGCAAAATGAATGGTTTAAACATGCAGTCAAAAATCAATAAAATCCTTCCAGTGGGGGATACGCCCACTGGGGGTCACATGATGCAGTGAGTCACGCGGTGGCCTATAAACCCAGAGGGGGCAGGGGTGGCCAGAGCCGCTTCAGAGCCACTCGACAAGAGCAGCTGAAATGTTTTGCTGCCCCTGCTAAGTGGCTTTGGGCAAGCAGGGCTGGCAGCCCCCGCAAAGTGCCCAGGCAGTGCTCGGAGGCAGGGTCAGAGGTCTGTCCATGGCTGCCCCACGCTGCTGCTCGAGCAAACCTGTGCGCAAAAAGGCACGTCCAGCCTGCTGGCTGGAGAAATCTCTTCTTCCCCGGTCTCCATGCCTGCCATTTTGGGGGGGCAGTGGCGTCCACTGTTGTTCTCGTGCAGCTGCTGATCCTGACGCAGAGGGGCTGCTTCTTACCAACCGCTTCCGCGCGGGATAAGCTGCAATGTGGGGCAGCCACCAAGGGCCCCAGCACAGCAGTCCTTCAGGTGCAGCTCCTCTCTCTCGGGGTGGACAGCAGCCTGCACTGTGGCTGCCAAGGTTGGCTCACAGGTCGGGTGAGGTCTGCAGCCATCCTTGCTCCCCCAGTGTCCCCTGGGGAGGATTGCTGGGTGAAGATGGGGGGGGGCAGAGGTGCCCTAGGACCCCTTCTCTGCCTGATTGATTGTCAGGCAAGTTAGGATCCCCAGACTAAATAGCAGGCACCAAGTGTCATGAGAACCCAGGCACTATAATGTTCTCTCTCTCTCTCTCTCTCTGTGAGTGTGTGAGAGAGGGAGGGAGGGAGGGAGGGAGGGAAGGTGTGCACTGGGAAAGTGTGCATAAAAATGCATATGTCTGGAAGTATGTACAGCGAAATCAGGCACTTGTGTGCAGATTTCCAGATTGCGGCAGAAAGGGAGTGACACGAGCTTGCGTCTGGGAAACTGATGAGCTGGATGAAAGCAAACTTGGCAGAATCACTCATCCCTGGTGGCGGGAGAGCAGCTCCGCCTGCACAGCCAAGCAACATTATGTTCTGCAGCAAATTAGTAATGTGGCAATCTTATTGCTAAGGTAAAATTCTGACTCCTTATTTGCACCAATGGAAGCATCGCTGTGACTGGGGAAGTGACCAGCTCCTCTCTTGCCACTGGTAGTATTTAGAGCTCATGATGGTCTTGAAAGGCACAAGTGATATTTTGAAAGAAGATTGGCTTTTTATCCATCGTTTTCGTCTCTATTTCCCATCTCTGTTTCTCTAATCAGACCACATGGTTCTTATTTTCTGGCATATTCTGTTCCATTGTTGCAAGAGCTCTCTGGAGACCTACCAGAAAGCACCCGCTTAGTGGGATGGATGCTTGGAAAACAGGCCACTTTTGGATGCTTTTTCTGAAGTCAAGAGTTTTAGAACATGTTTAAGTCCCAGATGCATTCTTCATCAATTATAAATCCATACTTGGTGTTTACAAAGGTTTCTTGTTTATCATGAAATATTCATTTTTGAGCTCTGCATCTGCTGTCCTGTTGTCATCTAGTGTTCACTCAAAGGAAATGAAATACTCTAAAATAACCTTTTGGATGTATGGCTCAGCTTTTGGAGGCAGCCAGTCTCTCAGGCAACTCCAGTTAAGTGGTACAAGGCAGCAGTGAAGCAAGACTGCATTGCCGGATTTCTCACCATGCAGGATGCAGGGAGCTCTTTAGAAGGCAATCAAGTGGCGGAATCTTTTTTACCCTCTCGTGACTGGTTTTGTTTCCCCAAATAAAAATAGCCAAGCAGGTAGGAGAACTGTGCAGGAGTGCACTGTTTCTAAAACACTAGAAGATTGCTAGGACTTGTTAGAAGGCTGGCTGCAGGGAGCTTGCCCGCATACGTGTACCAGGGCACAACGCTACGTGTGTCTGGATGGAAATACATCCTCCCACTTCTACCTTTCCCCAGCCCAGTTCACATTTGGGGGCTGCTTCTGGATCCAGCATTAAGTCTAGTTGCCTGCCGTGGCTCGGAGTACTTTTACCCAGTTCCATTTGGTCAGCCAGCTCTACCGTTTCCAGGATGCCAGCTGCACTGCTTAAGCCTCAGTTCATTAGTCCACATCTAGCCACCTGCAGATCCTAACGACTGGTTTTAGACTCTTGGGATCCTCCTAGAATCTGATGGAAAAGAGGGAGAGAGTTGCTCTGAGTGGGTTTGAGGAATTAATAATGTGCCCCAGCATGGCCAGAGGTTTCCCACCTCCTACCTAGAACTATCAAAGGTAGGCCCAGCCCATGTTTGGTGGCCATGGAAAGGAAAGCTGTCATCTGCGAACTGAAGATCTTTAGCCTCTTCCCCTGTGGTGGAAAGTGAAGCATCTCTTGACTCTGAGATCTCAAATCGCATCGTATCTGGCTGCTAAGGACAGGACCCAACCTATCTGGCCCATCCAGGGACTTCCTTGAAATGGCGTTTGTTATGCCGCTGCCGGGACATCTATATCGATCATCTATCTCTCAGTTTGTTTGACGTTTTCCCAAGCAATCGGACAACCCTGAGGCACAGATGCTGACTAGATGGAGGTAAATGTCTCTTTCATCTCTGTCTTCCCTGTTGTAACAAGCTTTTAGAGAAGGGCACGGTCACTCTTAAAACCAGAGTGAAGCAGAAAGCAGCATGTGTTAGTCTGGCCTTCAACACCACAAATTTCTTTCTCAGCAAGGCCGGTGCAAATCCTGAGGGACTTTACAGATGAAGATAGCAACTTTTAATTAAAAGGGTTTCGCACAAGAACTTTTGACCTCATTTGCCCCTCAGGAACAATTCGTTGATGAGGGAACACTGCATGGTGATTGGATGGATTCAGCCAAAATGGCCTATTTCATCTTTGGACGTGAGCAATGGGTGTCATGAGAAAACAGAGGAGTGGTTCATCCAAGCCAGCCAGGAAAAGTTGCACGGGCTGCAGCCCAGCCTCGCCCTTCTATTATGGATGCTTGTTGAATATTTCTTGGAGGGAGCAGGGGCACGTAAACAGGCAACGAAGGCCGGATGCCAAAGCAAAGGAATGTTACAGAGCTGCAAAATGGAAGTGCTCTAAATGTCTTTCACATTTCCTTTCAGCTTGAGGAGGACATTGGACTAATATATATTTCCTTGGAGAAGGTTGAGCGTGTTTCTGGTAGCTGTCTGGGTGTGTGCTTCAAGACAGACGGCCTGGAGCATGTATTGAATCAGAAGTGCGGGAAATGGGCAGTACTGCTCCCTTGCAAAGGTGTGTATCACACATCTGTGTAAGGAACCAGCTGTGCAAAATGCATGGCTACAGGTGCTCTGACTGTCACCAACACAGGTTTTGCAGAAGTATGTGAAATATGCAAGTTAAATTGGCACTGGAGTCACACCCCTTCCCCTCTATGAATGTCAAAAGGATGTGTGTGAAAGATAAAGGAAAGTTCAGCTATGCACATCCTCTCAGATTTCATTTCTGCATTTGTGGAAGGGAAATGTCCTGGATGTAGCGGCCGTGCCCTTGGTTGCTTCCAGTGTTAGAACTTAAAGAAGTGTTGCTGGTTTTGTGGGGTCTTGCAAGCATTTCTGTCACGGTCTCACAAGATCTCACAAAGGCACTGCCATGAAAAACATCTTACCAGCAGATTTCTGTATATTGTTGAATGCTGGCACAGAGGCCTGGGCCTCTGATCCTATTTTATTTGCACAGCTAATTTATCTGAAAGGGGCAAGTCTGTGTTTCTTCAAGCAGGAATGTTCTTTGACGTCTTTTTGCACAGCTGCTCCTGGCTGCTATAGCTTAGCCTAGCCCCAGAACGCATTCTTGAACTGGGAGTAGCATCCCTCCCGAATCCTCCCATGATTCGCCTCCTCTGTTTTGCATCTGATTCTGACTCCCTAGTGGAGTTGAAATGGTGTGAAGAGTGATGCAGAAGGAGCAGCGAAAAGATAATGCACTTTAACGAAAGGAAAGTACAAGTGAAATGCCTTTTTGGAAAGTTCTGGTACTCATTTCCAAACATCCATTATTAGGCTGCTAAGATGCTCCTCTAAAACCTGTTTGTAAGGTTGCACCTTTGCTGCAATAGGAGAATTCTTTCAAAAACATTATCACACAGTCCAACTTTAGGTTTTTAAAATGAAGAGCTTTGATTTAGTCCCTGTCCCTGAGAACTGAAGTCATGAACTTGGAGCTGCACCAACCAAGCAGTAAAATGTTTGAAATTCAGTTGAGTTGGTGCCCTATCTTAATTCGTAATGTCTAAGGCTCAAGCAGAAAGGAATGATTATGTCTTTGACATTAAAAAAGGTCCCGACAGAAGGAAGCTTTAAAGGGCTGCCATGTTATCATTCAAAGGAGGCTTGCCAGAAAGAATTATGCTGGAATTTGTCCAATAAATACATTTTACAGACTTTTAAAAGAGATCATTTTGTGATGAATGGAAATATTCCATGAATTAAAATTCAGCCTATTGAGTCATCAGTTATATTGTCACTGTAATGTCATGTGCTTAATGTTAATGACAGGCACAAATAAAAAGAGAATGGTACCAACAAACTCTTCATCTTGCTACTCGCATTGCTGTGAACCCAGATCATTACATCCCCCTCCCAAAAGCAGTTGAACCTCAAAGCTCGAGCCCTGAATGGAGACAAGTTTCAGAACAGAACAGCACCATGTGGCAGCACACAGATGGAGCTGGGGCAGCTGTGCACACATGGTCCAGCTCACCCTACTGCAGTGACCATCCCACGTCGACCGAGTTGCAGCAGATGGCACAGACAGAGGTGCCGGGGAGGCTGGCAGTGCCCATTTCCTTCCACACGCCCCATTTGTGCAACCGCTAGGGATGTTTGGGACATTCACTTGTTGCAGATTCTAATAACCAGATCCAGGAAATGTCATGATCTGCTGGCATTTGTGGTCTCTGGATGTTCTGATGCAGCTCTTAGCTCAGAGGGCAGCATCCAACGCTGCCCACACACGAGTGGGACCTACAACGTGCACGGTGAGAAACCACTGGCTCCCGAGGCATCCAAAATGAATGGAAATGCTTGTTTCCAGAAAAGGGGTGGGTTGTCAGAGCTCTGAGAAGGGTGCTCTGCTGACCTGTCCCAGAAATGGGCATTTCCAGTGGTTTCTGCGGTTGCTTTCGGATATCCTAGTTGCTTGGTCCTGCACATCCAACAGGGCCAATGGAGGTGCACTAGTCATCCTGGAGGATGCCCAGTAACCATAACGGAAAATCTTTACAAAGACATCTCTTGAGCCAAAATATGTTTAGAATGCATATTCTAAGAAAATAGCAATGTAAACACTCACATTCACACAGCTATACAAACTCTGCCCATCACTCGCCCTGGTGCTTAATGGAAGCTGCAGCGCCATCCGCCTTTTCACTCAAAGTCCTCCAGTGGGATGCGCGAGGGGAGGGAGGGTCAGCCAAGCCACACCGCAAAGGGAGACAGCCGCTCCACTGAAGATGCGCGAGGGCCTGCCGTGGGCATGCATCTGCGCGTGCCTTGGGCCCCTTTCCACATGAATAATGGGATGTGCACATGCAGGGATATGGAAGGCTGCCCGGACAGTGGGCTGTGCCCAGGGCTCCCAGAGACAAAGGGCAAGATGGCGCCATATGCAGACGACTGGCACTTGAACCTTGTTTTGGCACGGAGGAGCATTCCTGGTTGCACTTGAGGGCACCAGGCCATGTGGCACATGGCAGGGGGAGCGCTGTACTCCAACACCTTGTCAGACGCCTTTCTCCTAAGCAGCTGCTGCCTCATGACCGGTATTGTCTTGCTTTATCTTGCTCCCACATTATCTTGCTTTCAATGCCAAGTTCAGACTTTTTTATTTCATATTTGTTTTTAGATTAAGATTTATTTGTCTTGCTGCTGGTTTATTGTTTTATTGTCTTGTTGGTTATACTGTGCTTATCTTCCTGTTGCATTTATATTAATACAGCATTTTATTGTATTATGCTTTTATGGTTTCAGTTATTACTGTATTCTGTTTTATTTGTATCATTGTTATGACTGTGCTGTGAGTCGCCCAGAGAGCCTTCTGGCTATGGGGTGGCATACAAATGCAATCAATCAGTCAGTCAATCAATCAATCAATCAATGGTAGGGCCGGACTGATCCTGCTGTTCCTTCTTCGGGAACCTGAGGCGTTTGCATGCAGAGGATCTGACTGCCAGCTCTTCCTCTCTCTTAGCTCAGCCATTCAGATGCAGGGAAGACGGAGGTCCTGTTGGTATAGTCAGCCAGGGACTTTGGATCCGACCCCACAGTTGGTAGGGCCAGTTAGATCCAGGTGCCCACACTCTGCTATGAATGAGTGCCCAAACTCGGCTATCACTTGTAGAAATGGCTAGCCCATTTGACTGGAAGCACAGAAGCTGACCATAGATGCGCGTGGCAAGTAGGTTAGATCACAGCAGTGCGCTCTGTACGGGACCTGCACTGAAAGTGTTTGGAAGCTGCAGTTGGTGCAAAGGACCACAGCCAGGCAGCCAAGGGCTAGAAAAGGGGGGAGAGGGGAGGAAGGGGGAAGGAAGAGGGGAATATTGCAAGTACCAAAACTTTCCAGTTATATAATGACCAAGTGACTGGAGAGAGGATGAGCGTTTTCCTGGTCCCACCAAGAAGATGGAGTGAGCTCTGCTGTCGGTTTCCTCTCTCTGTGTGGCAGGGTGGAATCCCTGTCAATGCAGTGGTCTGTCTAACTGGGCTGTTTAGAACCACAGAGGATCAGTGACGGGCTTTGCATGACGTGCTACAGCTCACTGTGGGTCATTTAACCCAAGATGAGCTGCAGTGCACAGGCGTGCCATTCCGCAGATTGAAATGGTAAGTGTCATGTTGTGTGAACTTGGCCATTGTCTGTTACGTGATCCTCATATAAGCCTACAGCAGACCATGGGTTATGCAAGGATTGTTTAAGCAGGGTTGTTTGGGGCTTGTGCAATCATCCAGAGCAGTTGGGCGCTCTGGGAGGGTTCTGCAAAAGGCTTCCGTGTCCTCCTCAGCTTGGCCACAGCAACTGGGCGTTTGTGCTTATAGTGTTGTGTTACTTATCCTGCTTCCAGCCTTGCCTTTGGCAGTGCCTTGACTCCTGCCTGCTCCCACCTCTGCCATTGCCTTTGGTCTGACCCAGCCTTCCCAGGCACCTGGCCTGTGCCTGAGCGCGCCTTGCTCCTGCCTCTGTTTTGCCTTGCTGGTGTGTGACCTCAGCTTGTCTCTGGACTTTGCCTTTGCATCTGGTCCCCTTGCATTCTGCTAAGACCTCTGTTCCTGTCCAACACCTCTGGTCCCAGCACTGTAGCTGTGGGTGGCTGCTTCCTATGGCCCAGTGGTGGTGCTGCTTGCCATTAGAAGACCAGGCAGTGAGGTCGATGCTGCATCTGACAGCCTTCTATTGGAAGAACAGCCCAGGAAGGCCCAAGATGCTCTTCTGACTGAAGGCTGTCAGCTACGGCATCAACTCCACAGCCTGGCTCTGGCTGGGGCCTTCCGTGCTGGCTCTCTCCCTATTCGTATTCCTCCGGCGAATAGTCCTCCGGGGAGGCCATGGCACCAGTTGTCCTTGGAGCAGGACAACAAACGCCTGCTTATCCCCTGCCTTAACTCTTGTCAGACAATTAGGTCAATGGCAAGCTGAGATCTGGCTGTCCCTTCTCAGATGAGAGAAGCTTGGTCTTAGAGGAAGAGAAAGGTGTCATTCTATTCATTCAGATGGAGAGTACTTACCAGGCCAAGCTTCAAGGTCAAGTCCTCCCCTGGGCCTCCTCCATCTATATGAATTAAATGACTTCGGCAGGAATATGAAGCAGCATAAATACATCATTGTTAGTGCATGTTCTCAGCCAGGCTTCAGGAGCACCGAACATGCAGCTTCTTGTAATGAGACTCAGTTCCCAGTCATTGCATCGCAATAGCTACTTAGGCTCAATTATAGCCCAGGCTTCTCATTATCCCTTGGTTACCAAGTTATTACCTTGCAGGAGAACAATTATTTATTTTTCACCACCTTGCCTGGGACATGCTTGTTGCAGCTCCTCTGTAATGCTCATCACCACACTCAGAGCTGGAAAAGGCTCTTGGCCTGGCCAAGGGACGAAGTCCCTGTACATTTCTCTGACCTCATTCGTCTGCATTTGGAGTTATGTAAGGACCATTTGGCAGAGAAGCCTTGGCTCAGGTCTTTCTCCTTGCCCTTGTCTCTCTCTCTGTCTCTCTCTCTCTCTCTCGCCAGCTCTCTTGTGCCTCTTCAGCTGGCTCTGCCTCTCAGTCATGAAGGCAAAAGTAGGATGAACGGGGCAGATCTTGTACCCTCTCCACTCCCAGAAGAGGTTGGGCACAGTCCATAGAAAGTTACACCCATTTGGCCCCCAGCGCAGGCCATGAAATGGAAGGGCAAGCGCCTAATACGGTTAATTTCCGTGGGCCCTAACTGTGCTTGATGGTCTTCAGATGTGTGTTCATAGAAGGAGGCTCCTGCCTTGAGACTGCAGACAGGGCTTAGCTCAGGGTCTCTTCAAGGGTGCTGCTAGAGTGTGCTAGAAGCCTTCACATTGATTGCACAAGGCAGACGCCAAGGGTCAGCATGGTTAGGTACCTGCCAAGGGTCCACACCCTGGCAGGGGTCCACTGACAAGAGGCCTCTGGACTTACTCCTCCTCTTTTTATGGCCTACTCATTCTTCTAGGAAGAGTAGATGCCATTGCCTACCTTCTGTCTTGGTTCCTGCCAGTCAAAACCCCAGTGGTGGAGCTGACCAGGAGGAGGCGGCGGAGGAGGAACAGCTGGGGACAATGGCTGTGGGAAGGTCAACTCGCCAAGTGAGGGGCCCATTGAAGGTGCCTGGCCAAGGGCCTCCCAAACCTGGAGCCAGTCACAGACTCTCAGCCCAGCCTACCTCACAGGGTTGTTGTTGTGGGGATAAGATGGAGGAGGAGAATGATGTAAGCTGCCTTGAGCCCTTTGTAGGAAAAAGGCAGGATATAAATCAAAAAACAAATAAATAAAATGTGGCGACATGCCACCTCAGTTTTCATGTGCAAAATTATTCCTTGATGCAGTTCATATGAAAATGACCTCCCAGGTAGAAACAGACTGAGATGCTATCAGGGGATGTTCTTCTGACTGGATGGAGGGAATTCAATCTGTTGGAGATGGGGTTGCACTCCCCTTGAAGGAGCAGGTTTGTAGCTTGGGGGCACCCCTTGAGCCATCTTTGTCACGAGGCCTAGGTGGCTTCAGTGGCTCAGACTGCCTTCTACCAGCTTTGGCTGGTGGCTCAGTTATGCCCCTATCTGGACAGAGATAGCCTGCTATTAGTGATCTGTGAGCTGGTACTCTCTAAACTAGATTACTGCACTCTACATGGGAAGCCCTTGGAGACTGTCCAGAAGCTACAGCTTGTGCAAAATGGGGCGGTCAGACTAATAAGAGGGACCAGACGGTTTGATCATATAGCTGCATTTCTGGCCTGCTTGCACTGGCTGCCAGTATGCTTCTGTTGGGAAAGTCCAAATAAATCCTAACATAAAAAATATGCCTTTGCACATCCTTTAATATAAAATCTGGCAGCAGTGCCCCTGCTCCTCTCTACTCAAAGGGACTCGCACTTTGCCCAACTCCACACGCCTGGGAAAAGCAGGCATCCTGGCGGGGGTAGTGGAGGCAGCAGGGTGGGGGGGCCCCATTATTAATGCATTTCCTCACAGAATCAGACAAGCCATCCGGGAATCGCCTGGCTCATTTAGAAACATAGAAAACAGAGCGAGTCAGAAGGGGTCTCCCGGGCCATCTAGTCTGACCTCCGGCACCAGCCGGCTCCGCTCACGACATGCCCACCATGTGCATGTCCAGCCTATCTTTGAACACCCTCACCGATGGGGCCTCAACGACCTCTCATGGAAGCCCATTCCACACCCTCGGGGTCCCAACTGTCAGGAAGTGCTTCCTGGCATCCAAACGGAACCTTGGCTCCCTGAGCTTTGCTCTGTTGGAGCACGTCCTGCCTTCCTCTGCAGGGGAGAACAGGTCTCTACCCATCTCCATGTGACTTAAGGAATTCTTAAGGAATTCTGTCTTAAGGAATTCTGTATCTCTGATTGCAAAAGCCGCAACATTTAAAACCTGTTAGACTTTTGTAACTCCTGATTGTTTTATCTGTTACCCAAGCCTTCACTGGGTCATGATGTTTTTCCTGATGCCTATAATGATTCCTCAATGTTTCTGTATTATTATTATTATTACTTTTCTATGCCGCCCCTTGCCGAAGCCTCGGGGCGGCTTACAACACAATAAAATACATTGAAATACAATAGCACATAATAAATTACCATTAAATACAAAAATACAAAAAATACATTGAGTTACAAACATAATAATATAAAATTAAAATTATCAGTATAAAATAAGTAAATAAATAATATAGGAGGAGAAAAGAGAAGGAAGAAGAAGTTGCCCTGGCCGGATCATATATTTTAACAATTAAAATGATGTTTAAATAAAAAGGTCTTTTGTGCCTGTTTGCTCCCCCCCCCCAACACCCCCATCCACTTCCCCTTGTATGTCATGTTTTTAGATAGCAAGCCTGTGGACAGGAACTGCCTTATTAATTCCATGTAAGCCACCCTGGAATCTTTTTGGCTGGAGACTGGGGTAATTTATTTATTTATTTATTTATTTTTCAATTTATATCCTGCCTTTTTCCTACAAAGGGCTCAAGGCAGCTTACATCATCTCTCCTCCTCCATCTTATCCCCACAGCAACAACCCTGTGAGGTAGGTTGGGCTGAGAGTCTGTGACTGGCCCAAAGTCACCCAGTTGGCTCCATGGCTGAGCTGGGACTAGAACCCAGATTGCCTGAGTCCCGATCCCATGCTCTTAACCACTACACCACACTAATTTTAAAAATCTTTCATTCACAGTAAATAAGAAAAGAAATAACTTCTAGAAGCTGTCATTGTTTCACCTCAAAGACAGATACCCTCATCTTGCATTCATTATTCAACAGGGTGACAAAGCTCATTTTTATTGCATCATCTTGGAAATAGGTGTGGCTTTCAGGTATGGCTCTGACTATCATGAAGGAACCCCCCACTTCTAAATTTGCCTCTACACCACTGCTGCCAGCCTTCATTTACATGGACACTAGGATTCTGCTTTAGGGCCTACCATCTACTGCCACCTCTGAAGAACGAAGAAGGGCCTTTTCAGTGGTGGCCTCCCAGTTATGGAACAAACTCCCCCCTGAGTCCCACTTGATGCCAACTTTACCATCTTTTCAGTGCCAGGTAAGGACTGTCCTCTACAGCAGGACATTCAAGTAGTCTAGTGGGGTCTGTTAACTGTGCTTAACAAGTCTTAAGAGTGTCTTCAAGTTATTTATACATACATATATATGCTTTTAAATTTTGTATTGTAAACCTTTTATGATATTTTAATCTGTTTTAATATGGTGTATTTTAATTGTATTTTAAATGTGCTGCTGTGAACTGCCCAGACAGCTTCAGCTGTTGGGCTCTATAGAAATTAATTAATTAAGTAATTAAAATGAATAATGTCGACCAGGCTGCTAGCTTGGCTTTCTTTCAGATGTAGTATCTTTTGCATATGTGCGGTTCCCACATACAGGTGCCCTATGCGACAAATTACTCCCCCCATGAAACCTGAAGGTGCTTGAGTCACTCTATGAGCCCTGTAACTCCTCTGATAAGTAAATTTGGATCAATCTTAAGTCAGTTATTCCAGAGTATTTGCCTAAGTAAAAGTCATCTAGAATTACTATGAATGTTTAGAAATTAAAAAGTCCTACAACTCCCAGCATGTCCCAGTCAGCATTCTATACTATTGGGCATACTTGGTTCTTACTGGTCTGTTTTGGTGCTTCCTTGATCTTGAGGCAAAAACACACTCCCTCAGTCCCAGATATATTAAAATACTTGACTTCCCCATTGATGCCAAAGCACAATGCTTTCTTGTGTTCATGGCAACATTCTGAATAGCTTCTCAGTGTGAACTAGGAAGCTAGACTGTAAGTTCGTTCTAACTAGTCCTTTTTATCTCTGTATGACTCTTTCTTCCTCCTTTTTGTCCCACTGCTCCATTCTGTATGTTCTCCTTCATGATTTTCATACCCCTCTGTTCACTTCATTCCATGATCACTCCTGCTCAGTTCTCCGAGTGCCCCCGAGCCCTGCCTCAGCCTGTCAGCCTTCAAAGATTTTATGTTTTGGTATGTCCTCCAGTGAGCTTCTCATACCTGTTCAAACTTTACGGGTTATCCTGAGTTAGCCGATACCTTTTCCATGGGTATGAATGGTGCAGTTTCTGCTACATTTGCACAAGAAAAGGAAAACTTCAACCAATATTAGGACTGTTTAGTTCAAACATGGAAGACTCAGATTCAGACTCCCGATAGCTCCACAGGTGACAGTGGACAAGTTTCCACTGCTCTCAGGATGGAACCAGGAGCCAGGTCACAGGCCAGAAACCAGAAACTGGCACCAAGGTCTATGTCCCGAAATTGTTGCAGAGCCAATTCAGAACCTGGAGGCTCTTACTTGGGGCATGTTCCAAACAGTACCACCAAGGGCAGTTATGCACTAGAGATCCCAGATCTAGTGGCTCCGGTCAGCAAGTTACCTTTCATCATAGCATATCAACAGGGCTGTTCTGTAGATAAAATATGGTAGAGACGTTAACGTACCAACACATTTTACAGTAATCAGAAGTATAGGAGATGAGCAGTGGGATGGGGCCAGCAAGTGGATCGTTTCAGCTCAGATGCTGTCTAATGTATTCCTCCATGGAGGAGGAGGAGGAGATCTTAGGTACAAAGATGCTTTTTTCAAATTGGGATACATACTGATATGAAACAGACACAGCAGCTTACAGTACCTTTTTCTAAGCATTTATTTCACCATCCCCCTGGAGAATATCATCTCTGGAAATGCAATTTAAAATCAGGACTGAAATTCTAATTAAAAGTGTGACACATATCAGCCCACACCTCCTTCTGAGGTTGGCTGTTCCTAAAATTTCTCCCAAAGGATGGCTTTATCTTTTAAGGCTTATTCTAGGCAAAGGCTCTCAAAGTTCTTGGGTATGCAAATTATCAAGTCAGAGCAACAAAAGTGAATCAGCAAGAACAAGCGCACCTCTCCGTTGTCTGGGTTTATGCATACTAACTCGGAGTGGGATTGTGTGAGAGAGGCTTTTTAGAGGTATCAAGATGCAGTGTGCAAATTCTATAGCAATAGTGTTTTGAGCGCCTTTGATTTGTATCATAGGGCCAGTGTGTGTACATGAAACATGTTGTTTGAATGGAGGGGCAACGTTTTATAACCATTTCGATTTTCTTCTACACCTTTAGAAGGTAAACCGGGACAACAGGCTGAGTCCTATTCCACCAACCACTTGTGATTAGGAGACTTAAGGAAGTACATCTTCGTTCAGCCTGTAGTTAAACTATGGAGTTATCTACCTCAGGATGTAGTTGTTGGATCCAAGTTGGACTATTTAAAAAAGACAAATTCAGGAGGAGAAGGCTGTCAGGGGCAGCTAGCCCTGATGGTTATGATCCTGGTGGTTCCAGTATCAGGGCCAGCATGCCTATGTAAGCAAGTTGCTGGGGAACATGGGTGAGGAGGTGATGTTACCCTCTGTCTTTTTTGTGGCTTTCCCATAGTCATCTGGTTGGCCTTCACTTGAACAGAATTCTGGAGGAGATGAACCAGCCTGTGGTTCGTATGTGCACAGGCCATTGTCCTGAGGCCCTCTGGAAGTGAAGGTGGCCAGCTGGGCATGTTGCAATCCTTTATTATGAAACTATGACCTGATAAGAGCAGGAAGTCACTCAAAGCTTCTTACGTATACCACCCTAATAGTCTCCTTTGCAATCCCATATTTGTTAAATATATTTGAACTATGTATTACATTTTTAATCTGCTCAGTAAGAAACTTTCTCTGGGGATACGCCATAGCTTCGAGATAGAGCACGTAGTGGGCATCCGTAAGGCTCTAGGATACATCTTTGACACCTCCAGCAAAAAGGATCTTGAAGAGCTGGGCTGGAGAACACTGTGTTTTACCAGCTTTGGCCAGTTTTGAATCAGGATCCTCTGGCCACAGTGATGCATCTATCAGTAGCCTCAAGACTGCATTGCTGAGTACATTCTCTCTTGGGCTTTGCCTGAGACTGGTCCAGAGATGGTGATCGGTGCAGAACCTGATAGTTAGGTTGCTGAGTGGGGCAGACTACCCCAAGCTTGTTACACCTTTGCTCAGAGACCGGTAGTATAAAAGGCCTTAAACACCTTGGGACCAGGCTAACTGAAAAGGCACCTTCTCCCATACTGACTTCCCTCTTCACTGACAAGGCTTCCTGCTTGTTCTTTCATCTGCACATGTGCATTTGAAAGCAACCAGATGACTTTTCAACTGTGGCACTCTCCGGCTTTGGAATTTTGTCCACCCTGCAATATGTTAAGCAGCTATCTTGGAACTTGCTAAAATCCCATCTGTTTATCTAGGTATTTGCTGAATTTCACTTCCTAGTTCAGTAGATCTTTCTGTTTTAATGTTGTACTTTATGGTAATTGTTGTTTTAATGAATTTTGGACACCACTCTGTGATTTTGTAATGAAGGATGGTATTGAAATGTTTTAAAAAATTACAGTATAGTTGAAAATAAAAGGAAAAACAAATAAAGAAGAACTTAAGACAAAATGTCTTTTCCTAACCTGTTGTGTCCATTCCCCCTTATATTTTGGCCCAGGATTCCTAGCCATTAGTGAGAACTAGTCCAGAATATCTGGTGGTCACCAGGTTGGAGAAGGTTGATTATCCAAATATTAACTATGATAACATTATCAAAGGCCTTTATACATTTCCTTGTAAGAAGTAATACAGCTTCTATTTTATTATCAAACTCATTCCGTGTGTGTGTGTGTGTGTGTGTGTGTGTGTGTGTGTGTGTGTGTGTGTGTTTAAGCTTTCATTTAGAGTTAATTAGTTAGTTTTGCCTTAAGGGCCATTACCCATGCTTTTCAATCAGATCTGGAACTTTGCCTTCAAGATTCAGCATAAAGAATTACAGCAGAGGCAACTATTTATGAAGTCACAGATTCACCGTATCTGGTTTATGATGCCAATGATCAAAGCAAGAACATTGCATCTCTGAGAGCTTTCAGCACCGTTGCATTTCTTGTCGTCCTCTCTCCCTGCCCCTGTAGTATCCTGTTAACATTTCAGCTTGGTAAATAAGTAAGAGCCCCTGCCTTGCTGCCCACACTGCAAATTGTGACTGAGTATGGGATGTACTTTATTCTTGACAAATGATGTTTGCTCCAATAACACTTGCTTAGAACACCATGCATTATTTAAACTCATTTTCCTACAAGGGGAAGAAACTCAAATGAAGGTTTGCTTCTTGCTGTTACAGTTGTGGTGTTGTTTAAATGCCAGCATGGGTTGTAATTTCTCTTCTTTTCTCAGGAAGAAGGGTAGTTGAGAACTAGTGAAATTACTAGCAGGTTAAATAGTTATTTAAAGGATTAACATGAACCAACCATAGTCTGGGTGAAATGTCGCTCCAAACCACAGGACATGCCTGAATGCTTCCCACTTCCTTCTTTTAGAAGGAAGACATTCTGTCTTCTATAGTTTACTGTAACTATCGATGCTTTGCATCCAAACTGGAATTCATTATGGAGAGATCTAACCAGGATTGCTCAAATCCATGGTTTCCAAACTTGCCTCAAATAATGCATTCAAACAATGGCTTTGAAGCCATCCTTATTAACTCTGCCTAAGTCCATTTTGGGGTAACAGTAAGTCTAGATTATGAAAAAGCATGGCAAGGGCCAGTTGAGATAAATCGTTATGTGATGGGGGAGGAGGAAACAGATGCTTGTCTCTGATCAGCAAACCATGATTTGGAGACTAATAAATGTGATAACTTGAACTGGGTACATGTGGGTGATTTCAAACTTTACCAAGTATAGGGGAACAGGGACTATGAGATATTTTCTGTTCTCCAAATGACTTTGTAATATCCTTTCTCCGTCCCGAGATGTATGCATTCCAGTGGAAAACTGGAATTGTGCATTTCACTGTTGGGTGATGCTGAAGACATGCAAGCTCCATTTTGGACTCTACACAGAAACTCAGAAAAGATGAAACATGCACCATTGATGCTTTTCTGAAAACATCTTCCCCCTCAACATGGCATTCATCTCAAACTACTAGAATCATACAATCATAGAATAGTAGAGTTGGAATTATGTATTATGTATTTTTAGGATTTTAAATTTTATGCGGAGATGTTACCAAGTTTTTCATGAATTTTAATGTACTTACTGTTATTTATATATTTTAATTATGTTGTGAGCCACCCCGAGGCTTTGTTGAGATGGGGGCGGCATAGAAATGTTTTAAATAATAAATAAATAAATAAATAAATCCCCTGCTGTTGCAGGACACCAAGTTACATCATCCCACTCGGATGGCTGTCCAGTTTCATCTTGAGTGTCTCTAGTGTGGGAGAGGCCACCACCTCTCTAGGCAGCTGGTTCCACTGTCGTATTGCTCTGACAGTGAGGAAGCTTTTCCTGATGTCCAGCCTGAATCTGGGTTGTCACAGCTTGAATTGATTATTCCGTGTCCTACGTTCTGGCATTAGCAAGAAGAGATCTTGACCTTCCTCTTTGTGACAGCCTTTGAGGGACTTATAGAGGGATATCATGTCCCCCCTCCTCTTCTCAAGGCTGACCATGCCCAGTCCCCTCAGTCTCTCCTCATAGGGCAGTTTTTCCAAAACCTGGATCATTTTTGTAGCCCTCCACTGGATCCTTTCTAAACAGTTTATAATGATGAGGTACATGGAAATGACTGGATACGAAAACATTCACAGAACAGATTTCCTACATGGGTAGGAAGCAGAAAGGGTGAGATATTTAGTTGGTTTTTTGACTGGAATGTATTTAATTCATCCTGAAACTGATGAATTAATTCTATTTCAAATGCAGTTGGCTTGTTTCCAAGTTTACATCACTATTCGTGCAACAATATACTTCAAACCAATGTATGTTAAATGCCATGCATTCACGCTTTTGTCAATGGAAGAAAAACGCATACATTTAAAATATGCACAATGGATGTGTTCATTTGAAAAAAAAACATGCATGAAAATATGCATGTGGGGAAACTTATAATGTGATACGAACATTAGGTGGAATGAGCATCGCAGTGGGATTTGAAGACCCTCAGTGAACGCCCGTTTCACTGAGCTGCGCATCCCTAGCTGACAATTAGTGGGAACAAACAGGATGCTGCGTGTCATGCCTCACTCGCTTAAAATAACTGCTTCTGAGATGCTGGGCAGTTTCGATGTGGCACTTGCTCCTTAAAACAAAGCACACAAGAATGAAATGAAGCCCTGCTGGCACATGCCAGGGGATGGCTGCTACGACTGTGGGTGGGATCACTTGCCTGGGGGGCTTGCAGTCCCCCCACCCCCCAACACTGTGCTGTGCAAGAAAGAGTCAGTTGCTAAAAGCACCCAGTGGAAATGGTGACACACATCCTGCAACGGTTCTTCTACAAATGCTTCTCCATTTATTATTGCACTCAAATATTTATACAGGAGTGTTTCTTGAGAACTGAACTGATGGTGAATACAATTTCCTGCCTTTTCCCTTTCATGGAAGTATGCTGAAGTTCAGATTTACAACCCGAGGGGCAATATTCTGCACTTGTTTATACAACTGCGATGCTGTGTAACTCTTGCAAAACCAGACTCAGCTTGTACTAGACATACATGTGCAAGGAAGCGAAAACAATCCTTGACTTTTAGCAAGGCAGCCTTTCAGCCTGCCGGTGGAGCTTTATGTGAGCTCATGCCATGAAAATGAATGGGAAACATGGGGCAAAGTCGTTTCTGAGACTGCTCTCTTGTGTAATGACCAAGTCCAAATATAAAACTATAAGACTTAAAATTCAACATTATGATTCATCTTACGTGTTGTTCTCTATGTGGAATGAAAGCAAGAACCCAACGATTTATTAGTAGTGCTTTAGAGCATTATTGAAATTAGACTTAATTAGCTGTGTAATTTTCTGGAACCAGAATGTTGGTGTTTTTGATATTATATATGTTGCTGCTGGCAGAAGAGTGATGCACCGAACAAATTTCACGGAGGGAGTCACTGCTAGCACAGCGACAACATAGCCTAGAAATTCTAAGGCATGTTGGTAATAAAGCATTAAAAAAGAAGAAAGCCAGTAAAGATACAGTCCTATGCATATTTAGACAAAGGAAAAGCCCTACAGCTGCTAACATGCCTCAGCAAGCCAGGCTTTATGCCCCTTATGGTGCAACCTGAACTAGGTCCCAATCCTCACAGTACTGTGTATCCTTTCCTGGTATGGAAGCTGAGAGTCCCTCGTCTCTACTACCAGTGAAATGACACAGTGCCACCCTGTTCTTCCATAGCCCTCTTTCCTCACCCCTGAATCTGCTCCAGAGGTTCTTCCAACCTAGTTCAGAATATACAGAGGTCCACCATGAGGGGAATGGGAGTCAGAATGGACAGAGTCTGACAGATGGCGGCCGTTAATCCAACTCTTAGGAGGAGGAAAGCTACCTCCTTGAGTGCAGGGAGGTTCTAGCTCCAAAGCACAGTTGGCAAGTAAAATAGACTACTTAACTAAGATGGAGAGGCTCCTCCATTATTGTTTGTTTGTTTGTTTTGGAATGTTTTTAAATTTATTCCACAAATTATTATGCTGCTTCCCAACAAGTCACCAAAGCTGCAAACATAATAGCACTAAAATATAGTAATGAAAAGCAACATTGACACAATCATTTTACTGATCAATAATAAAAGTACAATTTTAACCAGCTGGGTCATGCCTCTGGGAATGTCTGCATCAAGAGATTAAGCTTCAGGGGACAGCTCAAAGTCATGATTGTAGATATGGGCCTCGTGTCAATTGGAGGAAGGATCACTGGCCCAGGGCAGTTTGCATTTAAAACACAAAACAAAATGGCCTTGTTGCTCCATTCCATCCCCCTTCATCTCCTTGTTCCCCTCATAGGATAGGATCTGGATCTACCCACTTTGCACTAGCCACAGTAATGCTCTATTGATTTCAGTGGATCTACTCTAAACATGATTATCTCTCGATCCAATCCATAAATATTCACTGTTAGTGACTTGGTAGTTCGTGTGTTTTGTTACCTGCATGGTCTCACCACAGCCAGGAATTTACAGGAGCTGAGCAGGATATTTTGGAGGGCTTTCGTACTTACGGTCACCATTAGTCAGAGATGACTTGATGACACACAGCAACCACAAGAGTGCTCTCACCTGGTCATCCCCTTCTCTTTCCTTCCCATGTCTTGATCCAGAACTGAACCCCTTCCCTTAGTTCAGCTGACTGCCATTTACTGGAAATCCACAATTGCAAGCCGGGTGCCTCTGCAAAGATGCTCTTAGGATGCCATCCCATTTGCCAGCAAAGAACCCATTTCGGGGAAAGCCAATAGTATGGTTGTTCGCAGAGTGAGAATATTCAATAGGACTTTGGTGGGAAAAGGGTTCTGCTCTTGAAATATAATCATAGACATGCTATATGACCATTGCATACCTCCTGGAAGTCCCCTGGGCCCTTTATTTTCTGCATTTTCAGGGCAGTCTTTGAGTAACAGGAATGCTCCCAAAGGGTTGGGAAAGGTGAGGTTGATACCAGCTGCACCGTTCTCGCTTGTGCTGGTGAAACTTAGCAGGCTGCTGCTCAGCTTAAGTCCCCACCGACCACACACGGAGGCCCTTCCTGGGCCCAGCTATGCATCCGGTTCTTGTCACCTGCCCGAGGTTGTTGGCAGGCACCCCACAGATGACCCCACATGGCCGAGGGGCTTCCTAGGCTTGTACATGCTCAACATAGTCTAGGAGGGGGGCACTTTGCCAAAAAAGAGGAAATGCATTCCCTCCTCCAGACAAACAAACAAACAAACAAACAAACAAACAAACCAAGCTGCATTTCCATAAAAGATACCTGCACTAAGTCAGGTGCATAAACAAAATTGAGAAATAATTGAGGGAACTTACATAGGAATAGAGCCCATCCCATCAAAGTCTGAAAGGCTGTGTCCATCTTGTGTGCCCGTTCAGTCTGCATGGAGCACAGGCTGAGGGTCTTCACAGTTCTGTGGGTTCTTACCTGCCAATGGGAGCTGGGCAGAAGAGAACTGCACTCGCCCCATCTGCCTTTGAGGGATGCGTCCTTACCAGCCCTTTGTGTATAATGAATGAATGGCGATTGAGAAGTGGACAGATGGGATGTTTCATTCCTTCAATACTACGATATTGCCAGGTTTTGTTCGACTGGAAGAATCAGATTTGTCATATAGGGTCTAGTGAGAGAGCTGAATGCATGGGGCTGGCAGGGAGGTTTCAGAGCTTGCGAATGAAGAAGCACTAACACTTAGAAGTTGCTAATAGATTCCTCCAACTTATCTCAGTTCAAGGAACTGATAATAATTCATTATTCTGTCATTTTTCCCAGAACATTTTAAGAAGCTAGTACCATAATTAAGATCTAAAGGCCAGAAACACTTGAGTTTTAAGCAAAAATGGACAGTTGAATCAAGTAGTCAAAATTAGGCAATGAAAGGGGGAACAATCATTTTGTTCCTGAGAGAAACAGTTCTTACATCTTAAGTTTTTTTTCCTTTTCTATTTTTTTTCAAAAAATAAAAGAATGAAATACACTGTGCTCAGAGTAGATCTTTGTACCCCTGGACATGTGCAGCTCCACCCCCATCATATTTCAGTTATATAGCCTTTGAAACTCAGGAAAATTTCAGCAGCCCATTAAGACAAAGCAGCTCGCGTGTCTTTTGAGGATTCTTTAGATGGGGCTTTTATTATGCACTGGCCATTCTTCACTCATGGACATGCACATGGCGGGCATGTTGTGAGTGGAGCTGGCTGGTGCAGGAGGACAAACTAGGTGGCCCGGGAGACCCCTTCTGACTCGCTCTGTTTCTATGTTTCTACAGGAGAGATGGTCATCCCTCACTTTCCCTCTTGTATTTTCCAGCCACTTTTGGATGTTTTGAGGGGCAGGGAAAATATGGTCTTCTTTGGACTTGCAAACGTAGTGTAACTCTCTACTAGTGTAGTTGCATTATTCTGCTGTGTTCCAGTATACCACTGTGCCTCCTAGAGGTTATTTATCAGAAAACCAAGAAAGTGGGGGAAACGTCTATGGAGATCCATAACAAATCTGGAAGAGACATAGTGCATTAAAAAGCTTCAGGTCAAAGGAGAAGGGCAGACATGCAAAGGCAACCCTGGATGTCTGTTCCCACTTTGTATCACAGAATCAAATAATAGTAGAGCTGGAAGGTACCAGAAGGCCACTGGGTCCAACCCCTTGCTAAGTACAGGACACCCAGTTAAACCATCCCTCTCAGATGGCTGTCCAGCTACATCTTGAATGCCTCTAGTGTGGGAGAGCCCACAACCTCCCTAGATAATTGGTTCCATTATCATACTGCTCTAACAGTCAGGAAATTTTTCTTGATAACTAGCTAGAACCTGGCTTCCTTTAACTTGAGCCCATTATTCTGTGTCTTGCATGCTGGGATGATCGAGAAGAGATCCTGGCCTCCTTCTTTGTGACAAACCTTCAAGTACTTGTAGTACACTATCATATCTCCCTTCAGTCAAGTACTTGTACAATAGTATCATTATCTCCCCTCAGTCGTCTCTTCTGGAGGCTAACCATTCCCAGTTCTTTCAATCCCTCCTCATAGGACTTTGCTTCCATCCTTGTTGGCCTCCTCTGAACCCCTTCCAGATTGTCTGCAACTTTCTTAGCCAGTGGTGCCTGGGCATAGGTTGCTTTTGTCTTCCTTAGGCAACATCAAATGCACTGTGTGAAAGAATCCGGGACAGAAAGAGTGATTTATTTCTTGAAAATGTTTCTGTGCAGTCCTTCATCAAATCATATTCCTGGACAGTATACAACAGTAGAGATAATAAATTAGAAAACCTCATATAGCACAATCAACCATGAACATCGGACGATAAAAATTGTGAGGCAGACGGAAAGATTCTCTATATTAATATACCTGTGTAAATTTTAAAAATCTTAACCTGGTCCTGCTAAGGATGCCATGTGCAAGGAGGCCATTACAAAGCCAGGGCATCTCTTCCGAGCAAGCCCTCTCCTTTAGGATTGCCTAAGGCAGCCTGTGCTTCCTGCCGTGTTGGCTGGGACTACAATTCCCAGCATTCCTTCAACCATCCATGGCTTACGTATCTCCACATCCTTCAGGGCCCCAGATTGGGATAGCTGAGCTGGTACCCTACCGGTAAGGAAGCCAGTTGGAGTAGGGCATCCTTGGAAGCTCTGAAGAAGGAGTAGACGGTTACATATGCATGGACCTCTGTGTTCTGATCAATAGCACGAGCTACAAAGTTGTGGTTGCTGCAAGGCCAGACAAATGCTTATATCTGGGATGCCAAACTAACCAGAGAGGGAAGATGTAGAGGCCTGTCTCAAGGCAGACTGAGCATAACAAGCTCAAGGACAAAAGCAGGGCTTCAACATCCTTGGGACTCCAAGAGGACCCAGTGGTGCATTTTGGACCATTCACTCGGGATGCTAGTATTGGTGGTGCAGTCATCTGGGTCAGTCACGTGACACAGCAAGGCAGCCAACTGATCTGCCAAAGCATCATGTGAGTAGACACTGAGCATGGGGCAGGGTATATAAAGTATGTGTGTAGGAAAATGTCGTGTGGAAACAGAAAGGGTCCCAATATTTGCTGCTGAACTGCAGCAGAGGTGAGGTGGTAACGGAAGCAGAACTATCTCCCGTAATTGAGTCCCCTTCAAGGAGATGGTGAGAGAGCGTTATAGTAGAATGGTGAGGATGAGACCAAGTTCTTCACTGAGCAAGGTGACCTTCTGCAGGGAGCTGTGTCAGGTGGCTGCCCCTTCTCTTGGAGGAGATTATTCTTTTTAGGTGTCCTACTTGACTGATAGCTGGGGATGGGGAAGAAATGTGTGCAGACCTACCAAACTTGCTCTTGTGAAAGCAAAGGCCACACTAAAATGCAGTTATTTGGTGGCTTTCACATTTCTCTAATTTTATAGCGATCTTCTCCAATTAAAAAAAAAAAATGCATCCACATATGTATACACAAAAATATATATTCAGTAAAAATACTGCACAGTCATGCATTAGTAAGGGAAGTTCCTTGCGGAAATGTATCTAGTTGGGAAAATTACATACAAAAGCTGTACAGTATATTAGGATAAATACATAGAAAAATGTATAGGTTTTTCCTTTGAAATCATAAACTGATGGAATGGAACAAAATTCACGCTGGGAAAAACAACCTATGAGGAATTGCAGCTATTACTTTTCTTCGGAGCCCTACTGGATTTTGCCACCCAAGAATAGAAGAATCTCCATCCTAGGCCTTTTGTCCGGCATCCGATTTCCCACAGCGGTCAGTCAAATACTTGGGATCACCCGCAATAGCTAGGAGGGCAACAACTCCAGCCCTCAGATCTGGAGTAGCATGGAGCCAGTGTGATCAGTAGCCATTGATAGCCTCAATCACTATAAATTTATCAAGCCTTGTGCTAAAGACCTCTTGAGGCAGCAAATCCCACAGTTTAGCTATACTCTGTGTGCAAAAGAGCTTCGGTTGACTTGTCTGCAACCTTCCACCATTGAGCTTCATCAGATAAGCCCACATCCTAATATTCTGAGAGGGGGACCATTCTTCTCTCCTTGTGCTGTCCCTCCCTTTTCATATTTTTAATAAATTAGAAGCCAGTAGCAAAGCCAAGACTCCCCCTCACTCCCCACCAGCCCATTTAGTCTACCAAAGTACTTCTGCTTGCCTTCATATTTGCTGAGGCAGTGGGAAAGGTAGCAAAGCACAGTCCAAAATGAGATGCTGGGCTGCAGCCACCCACCATTTTATTTTGGGCATTCGAGGAAACAAGATGGTGGTAGAGGCTGGTGCTTTGCTTTGCACATGCCAGCCTCCCAGTGGATTCTGTGTAATTAAAAAAGTTACGCCTTTTAAAGAACCAGGAAGAATAGGGAGCAGGATGCTTGGGAGGCATCAAGGCAGGTGTCCAAGGGCGTCACACTGTAGACCCCCAAGTTCAGTCATTCCTCGTGGGGGGTTTGCTCCAGTCCCGATCATTTTGACCGGCCTTTTGTGCACCTTTCCCAGCTCTACAATGTTGTTTTTAAGATGCAGCCACTGGAACCAACTTATGTCAGTAACATCTAAAACAAATGTTGTTTCTCAACAATAGTGACCTCCTTCCAGAATAAATTGCTGCAGCCACCGAGAAAGTGAAGACTGGAGAGCTGTGTCCATACTCAAGAAGATGGAGGAGCGGAAGGGAAAGAAAGGAAAAACATTGTTCAAATTTGCCATGCACGTTTTTTCTTTCTTGCCATTCCCTGAAATAGTTTACAGCTGAGAGCACAAAGGATGTGGTAATACAGTTGCAGGTAGCAATAAGAGAGGTATTTTATTACTATGACTCTAGATGAATATAAACTGATAAACCAGTATCATTTTCCACCATCCATTTTGTATATTTTGGGGTCTGAACTTCACTACCATTGCCAGTCCTGTTAGATGGCACACTATATAAAATGGCAAAGCCTAATCATAACGGGGACGAAGAGTTTTACAAGGAAAATGCACCCACTTGAAAGAAAAAGGGACAACTCTCTGTGATCCAGTGCAAACACTGGGGAGCTGATATTGCATTGTTATTTTGCTTGTAACCTACACTTACTGCTTATTTCTTTAACTCACAGGCTAAAAGACAAAGGAGGTAATCACTGCTAGGCTAGAGGAGTCCTCTCCTCTCTGCTCCCCTCCCCTCCCCTCCCTTCCCTTCCCTTGCTACTATCTAATGATTTTTCCTTTGCTGAATCTCTTGGTTAAAATAAAAACTATTTGCAACATCTATGCTTTCTTTATACTCTTTTTCAGCACCAAGTGAAGATCTACCTTTAAAAAACATTTTAATATTTGATGACACTAAACTTCTATTTGTATTTTATTTGTATTTTTAATGATGTAGTTTATGTATTGGATTTTTACATTCATTGAGGGGTGGTGGTTGCTGTTTTAGTTTTATAATGTTCTAACTGTCTGATTGTGAGCTGCCTAGAGATGCTGTAGCACAATAGGTGGCATATAAATGTTTTAAATAAATAAATACAATATCAGTGATAACCTTTATGAGATTCAGAAAGATCTCAGGCAACTTGCTGTAAATACGATTTTCAAAATGCATCTCTAAAAGCCAGTTTTAAGTGGGTTGATTTCTTAGAATTTACATTGGCAACTGGGACACCCAATTTTTTACACTTTGCAGGGCAGAAACGGTAATAACTTAGATAGGCATTTCTTCCATTTCTGCATTCTCTTTCAACATTTGTGTTTCCGTGTGCAGATTAAACCTTTTGCCCAGTATTGGAAACCTCCCTGAACATCTCAGTGACTTCTGTTGTTGTCACTCTGGCAAAAGCTGGCAGCGTGGTGGCAGGAAAAAAAAAAGGCGGGGCGGCTGCGGTTGTTGCCAAATATCTGTAGCAAGCGAATGTGGCAGCTTTGAGATCACATGGTCCACGGGCTCCCTGGTGGTTTGCCTCTGAGATTTACTGCCAAGGCCTTTGCCGCAACTGTACGTGCTGCAGCTGAGCATTGGAGGCTGTAGGCCCCATTGCCCTCATGTGGCTGCAAGGCCCATGTGCCTGCCTCCATTTTAGTCCCCAGCCAAGTGCATAGTCGAGGCGCCTTATGGCCTACAGAAGGAAAATGCTCTGGCTGGTTGCATAGCAGTCACCCTGTTTCAAAGATAAAACTTGATTTTCAACCACAACAAACAAACATTTTTCTCAAATTCATAAGGCCACAAATATTTCCAGGAAGTCCCGTTGGCAATAGCTGGAAATAAAGAACTGTCGAGAAATAAATGTTAACAATTCCATAATGTGATTTACTAGGTACTCCAGTAAATCCATTAGTCCATGTCATCCAATTAGCTCATATAATCCAGATTAAATTCTGGCACAAGCAGAAGGCAGGTATACTAGGCACCAAAGGTGCCATCAGAATAACGCCTACAGCTAGTAAGTCCCAGGAGTGCTACTCTGAATACATTTGCTAGACATTGTATAGAACTTAAGGCATTGTTTCCCCATTTATGCATACTTCCTAGGGGTAAATTCTGTTGAACATGCTGTGATTACTTTTGAGTGTGCATGGAAATAATTGTTAGTTACTGCTGGGTAGTGCTATAGTATAATCTTTTGCGTGTCTACTCAGAAGTAAATTCCAGAAATCAATAATTTTTACTTCCAGGTAAATGTGTTAAGGAGCATAGCTTTATAAACCACCAGCAGCAGCAGAATCATCATCTTCATCTTAGTATTAATATTATAATAGTTTGTACTGCCTACTGGTGGCACAGCCTAAACTGATCAATCTTTTTTTCTAATTATGTTGCCAACAGTTCTTTAACTGATAATTTGAGGGCCTTTATGCACCTTAATCTGATTGAACCAATGCATTGTGTGTGTGTGTGTGTGTGTGTGTGTGTGTGTGTGTGTAAAATCTCATTGGGGTCTACAGTGCAATTACCAACAAAATATTCATGCAAAATCATAATAATATAGTAGACCAAATCAAGCACAAGTCAAAAATATACATAAAACAGTTACAGCTAAAATCCCGAAAGGTCCAATGGAAAAAAGGAACTCTTAATTTGTTTCCCAAAGGAGAAAAAAGGAACCATTTCCACCAGCCTGAATGCAGTCGGCATTTCAGATGAAATGAGCCTTCACTGAAAGGTCCCTGCTTCTTGTGAATACCAGTCTTGCTCAAACCCAGTAGGCATCTCAAGCAAAATCTCAACAGAAGCTCAGGAGCCATTCTGCAAGGGAGCCTTCCCCCGCAAGATACCATCTGGATGTTTTGGACTACAGCTCCTAGAATTCCTGGCCATTAACCATGCTGGCTAGGGCTGATGAGCACCAAAGTCCAAAATATCCCTAGGGCACCCACCAAGTTGGGAAAGACTACGCTAAGGCGTATTTGAGCGATACTTTTTCTCTATGTTGGTTCAATGGCCGGGCTTGGATGGAGTGGTGTCCTTCCATCAGTGGAAAGAGAAACCCTTCTCCCCTGCAGCTCCCCATGTGGCACCAAAGAATACTCTGGTGGGTTGGGGATCCTCTGGAACAGACCCTGGAGCCTCTGCAGAGTGCTGCAGGGAGAGGAGAGGTCAGGGAGACCTGCTTGCACAAGGCTGGCTCTAAGTCCCTTATCTGACTCTATCAATTTGCTTAGGACTCCAGCTTTTGTTTATCTACAATACCATTAACCCACAACCCGGCATGATCTAGCCAAAGTCCACTGTTCTCGGTGGGAGAGATTTAACAGGTCTCTCAGTTAGATCAGTAGGGATTCAGTAGTGCCTGCAATCCTGCACATGCTTATCTAAAAGGAAGTGCCTTTTAACTCAATGGGGTTGACTTAAAACACACACACACACACACACACACACACACACACACACAACGAGGACAAGATTCATTGACAGGCTGAGACTAAACAAAGAAACCATGTGATGCAGTACAAAGGCTCCTTCCAGATCTTGCCTCATGCATGGAATATTTGCTCAATACTTGTTTGGGCATGTTTTTCAAAATGCTTTCCCTGGGGTGACTGCAGCCTGCAGTGCAATTCTGTGCTTAGGACAGAGCTGATCTTCACTTTTGGAAGAAGCCTAAATGGGAATACATTGGGCCCTATTTGCAATGTTTAGGAATATTTGCAATGGGCAAAGTGCTCTTTTCCAGTTAGCCCATTATGTGTGTGCATAAAGTGCAGTTTGCTATACCTGACAATCTATGCATGAGGTGCACTAGCAACAGTGCAAAGGAAGCTCCAGAAGTTGCAGTGGGATACCTACCTAGCTTGAATCCAAGCAAATGAGACCAGAATCTGACCTTGCCTCTTCCCTTTGATAATGGTAATATCTTTTGTTGTTGTTGTTAGTCGCGAAGTCGTGTCTGACCCATCGCGACCCCATGGACAACACTCCTCCAGGCCTTCCTGTCTTCCGCCATCCCAAGGAATCCACCCAAGCTCACACCAACTGCCTCAGTGACTCCCTCTAGCCACCTCATCCTCTGCCGTCCCCTTCTTCTTTTGCCCTCTATTGTTCCCAGCATTAGACTCTTTTCCAGGGAGTCCTTCCTTCTCATTAGGTGGCCAAAGTATTTGAGTTTCATCTTCAGTACCTGGCCTTCTAAAGAGCAGTCAGGGTTGATCTCCTCTAGGACTGACCAGTTTGATCGCCTTGCGGTCCAAGGGACTCGCAGGAGTCTCCTCCAGCACCACAATTCAAAGGCCTCAGTTCTTCGGTGCTCAGCCTTCCTTATGGTCCAGCTTTGACAGCCATACATTGCAACTGGGAAAACCATAGCCTTGACTATACGCACTTTTGTTGGCAGGCTGATGTCTCTGCTTTTTAGTATGCTGTCTAAATTTGCCATAGCTTTCCTCCCCAGGAGCAAGCGTCTTTTAATTTCTTGGCTGCAGTCCCTGTCTGCGGTGATCTTGGAGCCCAGGAAAAAAAAAATCTGTCTCTACCTCCATTTCTTCCCCATCTATTTGCCAGGAAGTGAGAGGATCGGATGCCATGATCTAGTTTTCTTAATATTGAGTTTCAAGCCAACGTTTGCGCTCTCCTCCTGCACCCGCACCAAGAGGCTCTTTAGTTCCTCTTCACTTTCTGCCATGAGAGTGGTATCATCTGCATATCTGAGGTTGTTGATATTTCTCCCAACAATCTTAATTCCAACTGGTGATTTATCTAGCCCCACCTTTCTCATGATGCGCTCTGCGTATAAGTTAAATAGACAGAGTGACAGTATACAACCTTGTGAACTCCTTTCTCAATTTTGAACCAATCAATGGTTCTGTGTCCAGTTCTCACTGTTGCTTCTTGACCCGCATAAAGGTTTCTCAAGAGACAAATAAGATGGTCTGGTACTCCCATCTCTTTAAGAACTTGCCACAATTTGTTGTGATCCACACAATCAAAGGCTTTAGCATAGTCAATGAAGCAGAAGTAGATGTTTTTCTGGAACTCCCTAGCTTTCTCCTTGATCCAGTGTATGTTGGCAATTTGATCTCTAGTTCCTTTCCCTCTTCGAAATCCTGCCTGTACTTCTGGTAGTTCTCGTTCCACATACTGCTGGAGCCTAGCTTGTAGGATTTGGAGCATAACTGTGCTAGCATGTGAAATGAGTGCAATGGTGCGGTAGTTAGAACATTCTTTGGCATTGCCCTTCTTTGAGATCGGGATGTAAACTGACCTTTTCCAATCCTGTGGCCACTGCTGAGTTTTCCAAATTTGCTGGCATATTGAGTGTAGCACTTTTACTGCATCGTCTTTTAGGATTTTGAATAGCTCAACTGGAATATTATCGCCCCCACCAGTTTGTTGTTGCTCAGACTTCCTAAGGCCCATTTGACTTCACATTCCAGGATGTCTGGCTCGAGGTCAGTGACCACCCCATCGTGATTATCAGGGACGTTAAGCTCTTTCTTGTATAGTTCTTCTGTGTAATCTTCCCACTTCTTCTTAATCTCTTCTGCCTCTGTTAGGTCCCTGCCATTTTGGTCCTTTATCATGCCCATCTTTGCATGAAATGTTCCCTTCATATCTCCAATTTTCTTAAAGAGATCTCTGGTCCTCGCTATTCTATTGTTTTCTTCTATTTCTTTGCACTGTTCATTTAAGAGGTCATTCTTATCTCTTCTAGCTGTTCTCTGGAATTCTGCATTCAATTGTTTGTATCTTTCTCCCTTGCCTTCCCTTCTTTCCTCAGCTATTTGTAAAGCTTCCTCAGACAGCCATTTTGCTTTCTTGCATTTCTTTTTCTTTGGAATGGTTTTAGTTGCTGCCTCTTGTACAATGTTGCAAACCTCCGTCCATAGTTCTTCAGGCACTCTGTCTATCAGATCTAATTCCTTAAATCTATTTGTCACCTCTACTGTATATTCATCAGGGATATGATTTAGGTCATACCTGAGTAGCCTAGTGCTTTTCCGTACTTTCTTCAACTTAAGCCTAAATTTTGCAACCAGAAGCTCATGATCTGAGCCACAGTCAGCTCCTGGTCTAGTTTTTACTGACTGTATAGAGCAGGGGTCTCAAACTCGTGGCCCACGGGCCAATTGCCAGGACAGGCGGGGCATGGGGGAGGGGCTCTGCGGCCCTCAAAGCGCCAGTGGTGCCCAGGCTGGCCACGGGATGAACGGCCCACCACCACCGCGGTGGTGGAATACTTGATGTGGCCCAGCCTCACCCAGACTCTACTTCCAGCGGCCCCCAGGTAAGTTGAATTTGAGGCCCCTGGTATAGAGCTTCTCCATCTTTGGCTGCAGAGCACATAGTCAATCTGATTTCTCTGTTGACCGTCTGGTGATATCCATGTGTAGAGTCGTCTCTTGGGTTGTTGGAAAAGAGTGTTTGCTATGACCATCGTATTCTCTTGGCAAAATTCTACCAGCCTGTGCCCTGCTTCATTTTGTACTCCAAGGCCAAACTTGCCTGTTATTCCGGTTATCTTTTGGCTTCTTACTTTAGCATTCCAATCCCCCATGATGAAAACGACATCATTTTTTGGAGTTAATTCTAGAAGGTGTTGTAGGCCTTCATAGAACTGGTCAACTTCAGCTTCTTCAGCACCAGTGGTTGGGGCACAGACTTGGACTACTGTGATGTTGAATGGTTTGCCTTGGATTCGAACTGAGATCATTCTGTCATTTTGGAGATTGTATCCCAGTACTGCTTTTCCTACTCTTTTATTGACTATGAAGGCTACTCCATTTCTTCTGAGGGATTCTTGCCCGCAGTAGTATACCTGATGGTCATCTGAATTAAAATCACCCATTCCTGTCCATTTTAGTTCACTGATTCCTAAGATGTCGATGCTCAGTCTTGTCATCTCTTGTTTGACCACATCCAGCTTGCCTTGATTCATGGATCTTACATTCCAGGTTCCTATGGAGTATAGATCTTTGCAGCATCAAACTCTCCTTTCACCACAAGATACATCTGCAACTGAGCGTCCTTTCGGCTTTGACCCAGTCGCTTCATTCTTTCTGGCGCTACTAGTACTAGCCCTCCGCTCTTCCCCAGTAGCATATTGCACACCTTCTGACCTGAGGGGCTCATCTTCCGGCATCATATCTTTTTGCCTGTTGGTACTGTCCATGGGGTTTTCATGGCAAAGCTACTGGAGTAGGTTGCCATTTCCTTCTCCAGTGGATCACGTTTTGTCAGAGCTCTCTTCTATGACCCATCCGTCTTGGGTGACCCTGCATGGCATAGCTCATAGCTTCATTGAGCTACACAAGCCCCTTCGTCACAACGAGGCAGTGATCCATGAAGGAGGGTAATATCTTAGAGGCAGAATAATACATGGAGCAGCTATTTTTCAAGCACTTAAGCAAATTTTCATAGTGGTCTTGCAGTCTTACAGATTTATGGCACGTTCCTGCTATGCACTTAGAAAACTGTGAAAATGTTTCCTGACAAGCTTGCCCAAGCATCAGGTGGGCAGGGCTGTGAGGTACACTTTACCAGGGCCTGAGATCCACTCAGACTGCAGTCCCATTACCATGAAGACAACCACTGAGGCTACGCACACCAACCATCAATACCGAAGGCTGCATCCAACAGTGTCATTCTGCAAACCTAAATAGCACTACCAGAGCTCAGCTTGCACAGCAGCTCATGCGATCATGTAGCTTTCACTGGGTCCTGCCTTATGAGTGCATAGTTCAGAACCTGCATCCCTCTGTACTAGTGCAATGATGCAGAGATGGTTCAGATTTTTCAGATCCTGAGAGATTTGCTGGAGTCTGGCAGAACCAGCATTAGGGCGGAGCAAGCCACATTCTGACCTAGGGTGTCCACGTGTGCATCTGAAGGAAGAACAGGTGAGCATCACCTGTTTCCAGTCTTAAACACTTAGGTGAGATGCTGCATTTTCATTTCAATTATAATAAATGACTCTAAAGTGGTATATGCACAGATATGCAGTTTTCACATAGATCAATGCTCTGTTTTTTGGTGCTTTGCAAACTGCTGCCCTACTGATCTCCCCGTATCAGAAGGCTGGAGTGTCTGGAAAAGGGCCTCTGAAAATGAGCTTAAAAGCAAATGTGAGAGAAGACAGAACTAGCATGAAAACTCAGAGACTAGTCTCAGTTTTCTTGTGGTTAAGAGGGATATAAATTCCTGGAAATCTTGAAGCCACTGATACAATGTTTTTTTCCGGACAAAATTGGAAATGTTGGGGGAAAATGTAAACACTTGCAGTACTTTTCCAACCCAAGCTTGCTTGACTAACTTAAGAATATGAAATATAATGCTAGGCGTAATGTAGCACATACATTCATGCAGTTTGGCTGGATGATGACATTTAAAAGAAGAAACATCTTTTGATATGAGTTTTGATAGGAGGGGCAAACTCAAAAATGTCAGGCCCTCCTTGGGCCCACAAGAACGACCCGTTCAGGCCCAGGTTGGTGACTCTGAGTTTTGCAGGGCTGGCAGCCATGCTCAGCTCCTGTGGGTCAGGGCTCGGACCAGGATGCTCTAAGGCAAGGGTCCTCAAACTACGGTCTGCGGGCTGGATCCGGCCCACCATGCCCATTTATCCAGCCTGCCATAGCTCGCCACACGTGCGCAAGTATGTTTTGGACTCGTTGGGAGAAAATGATCTCTCCGCACGCATGGCCTGCCTTTCCGCCCCGCACTGCCTTGGCGGCCCGTGCCCAGCCCTGGCCCCTTTCAACTGGCCCCCTGTTCAAAAAGTTTGAGGACCCCTGCTCTAAGGAGACCGCTGTGCTGCATGGGCTTCCTGTCTGCTCGTATCACAGCTGTGAGTTTATCTGGCTTCAGAGGCTGCATCTGGGAAGGCTCCTGCCAGTGAATTTTTCCCACAATATCTCAGAGTGATAGAGTGATAGGGTGACATAGTTGGGCAGACTTTGGATTGAAAATCTGACATGAAGCTTTTTGTTGGTTTATTCTTAAGCATTATGCTTCAAGGGGAATGGAAAGGCAGAAAATGCCAGTGCATGAAGGGAAAGAGTGGAACCAAATCTCTGCCAAAAGCAAGGCTCTTCCACAGTGCTCAGTGATAATGGAATCCACCACACCTTGCTGGTTTTCTTGGTCTTTGCATCAGCCTGAGAAGAAGACTTGGACCAAAATTAAAACAAAGTTGTTTTCCTAATTAAACAGGGTTTGGATATGCCCTTTGCTTTTGTTCACAGGTTGAGTGATGAACTTCAGTGAAAGCAGATGGCCACAATGGTATTAAAACCGAAAGACTTCAGTCAGGCTTTTAATTGAAAACAATTGGACCCTGCTGGATGGTAATTACCTTGGCTGTTTGCAAATAACATCCCAGCACTTGTACCTAGGAAGGAAGGAAACTGAAACTGAGTTAATAAGAACGCCTTGATCTGCATATTATAAGCATAGAGCATCCAAAGACATTTTGCGCTGTTAGGTTTCTTCCTTCAAAGAAGGCTTCAGGGGGTTAGCAGTGTGTAGAAGAATATCCAGGCACAGAAATTGACAACAGAAATATTAACTTGACTTATGAAACTACTTGAAGCTCACATACCCCTCTCCCCTTTACTTCCTGAGTTAAAAAACAAATTATTGAAATTTTCTCCCTGAATCCACTCCAATGTATTTTTATTTCAAACATTCAGTGAGAGTTATTTGCATACCCAGTAGAAACTTTGGACCGTATTTTGATATCACTGACTTTTTGCATGAGATGCTGTGTTATTATATGCTGTACTGCTGGAACATGGGCTGGCACTGCCAGAGATGCTCTTGCTGAATTTTGGGATGCCGTCTTCACTGCTGATGTATCCCCATATCTTCTGCAGCTGCTCATTTTTAGATGCTGCAACCCATGTCTTTCCAGCATCTGGCCTGTATCAGCTTGGCTGCCATCAGATTGTTCAACTCAGACTCTTATAAGCACTTATGTACAACATGTTCAATGGGATGCAGAAAACAAATGAGTGGATCAGTTCAGTAATTCACTCAATACGTTCAGTAGCTGTTTAGTTGATTCTATTTTTATTTCCCATTCTCGCAGAGCAATCCTTACAGCTGTGACCTTGTGGATGGAGACTGGCAAGCATCTTGTCTTCTCAGCAGTGCTTGCAGCTGCCATGGAGGGGACCTGGGCAGCAGCTCTTCAAAGGACTCAGCAGCTTCTTCAGAAAGAGGTTAGGGAAGGGAAGAGGAGACCTGCATCCTGTCGAACCAAGAGCCCCATCCATGCCCTCTGCCAGCTAGGCAGACTGAGAGGTATGTCTGGCTTAAATTTGTGGAAACAGAGGAATAGGAAGCTGTAAAAGCATCTGTTCTCCTCCTGATCCAAGCAGGGCACTGGATAGACAGAGACCTCTGAGACTGGAGGGTGCTGTATACAAAGCTTTCCTTAGGTTTGTGGACGTCAACATTCTTAAATATGTATTCACTCTCCCTCTCTTTCTCTCTTTAAAGGAGGTTGGGATAATATCAGGGATGGAGTCACATCCCACTGAAGTCATGGTGGGCACCACAAGTAGGAGCAATCACCTCCCACCAGTTTCTCTGACAATGCAGATCCTATTGATTTCAAAGAGAAGCATGAACATTTTATTTGGTTGAATCCACCTCATTCAGCCCCATCCCATGTCATGGACAATGTTCTTTGAGTGAGTTGATAGCTGGGGAGAGAAAGGGGGTGACGGGACTCTTGCATCCCTAGAAATCACACCTCAGGCACCAGAGCATCCATAGCTGTATCAGCACTAATGAAACATGGTGCAGTCAAAGGGAGGCATCCCATAATCTTTTGCAGCACTGCAGGTCTGTGCAGCCTGAGAGTGACACCCATTGACTTTCCTGGCATTCTTTAGGGAAAGCTAGCGCAATGAAGAACAGAAATAAGATTAAGGGTAATAGGAATGGATGTGGCAGTCCAGGGCCAGAGACGAGAAGCATTTTCACCAGGGATATCTACATTGTAGTTATGGGTCCATGGCAGGTAGAAATTCAATAGGTGGTGCTTCTCCCATCATTGTATTTCCATGCATGCCTGATGAATTTCTGTCTGTCACACAGCCGTTCAAAGGCACAGGAGGTTTGCCGGAAGCAACATTATTGAACATTTACCATGTCGAAATTGCCCCTTGGCAGCCTCCCAGTCAATCCCCCTATTCTGTAAGTTTTCAGATGTGCAACGGATGGAAGCCCTTGTGTTTCAGGGAATCAGCCAATCTTTAACTGCCGGCTTTTGCAGTCACAAGGTCTTTCAGTTCAAACAAAGTATCCCAGAACTGCCTCTTCTGAAGATTATTGCTTTTTCCGTGGAAGCTTCTGGCACTGTAATTCCATTGGAGACAGCTCTGGAGAGGATGATGGTCTTGAAAAGATCATGTCTGAGTTCATACTTAATTTCTGTGTTCATACTTAAGCTTTGGCTTCTGGCCAAAGTATTGTCTGTTTGTATGTACAAAACTGTAAAGAACTTTTTGGTTTTTTTTTCACGTTAAAAGTATGCCTGGAACTTGTGACAAACAAGCAACTAGAAGGTTGTTACACCTGAAGAGTAACATGAGCAGGTGCCATTATTTTTAGCAGGCGGGTAATAACTACTCTCCACTGGTTCTGTACGACATAATTGCATGCCTTAATTGCCGCTTGCAGTTTTGTGGGTCTTGTGGTGTATGAAGAAACTATTTTAAAGGTATATGTAAGGCATAAGCTCTATTGATTTGTAGTACACAAAAGCAATAAACAGCTGCTAGCTTTGATTAAACCTGATGTGAAGCTGAAGAGCTTAATCAATCTCTAAAGCTGTTCTGAATATATCACAAAGCAATACTGATTATTGCTATTATATGGCAAAGTAGGGCATCCAGAAAAAGAAGACGAAGAAAAAGATTCCCCCCTTCCTTTGGGAATGATGGATTGTATAATCCTGCTGTCTTTCACACTTACACCTGGAGAGGTTGCTGCAGAAGCAAGCTATGGTGACAAACCGAGCGTAAGATGCTTCAGGTATTGTTCAAGGATTAGTATTCGTATTCCTTTTTAGGGCTGAGCTGAAATCCAGGAGTCTGCTTTTCACAAAGGTTTTCTTCTCCCTTTGAAAAGTGTTCTCCATTGATCTGGGGGGGGGTGTGTGCAGAAGCATTCTTGCTGCATGAGGGCACTCCCTCCTGCCCCGCACTCCCTTCCCAGGATCTGGCAGGGCTGGACTTGCAGAAGGAACCGGGTTAGTTATACCTTGGTTTCTGTTTCCAAAAGTTGTCTTTTGCCCAAGAACAAGAATGAAGTTCAGGGTGTGCAGGCCAGCCTTGCTCCAGCTGCCACCACGTCTTCTCACTGTGGCTAGTGGCAGCATCCTGTCCCACCTACTGACCTACCTGCTTAGTTAGCCACCTGGCTGGCTGCCTTCTCATTGGCCCAGCTGGCTGCCTGTTCATTCCCCCCTTGTGCCCCAGCCTTGGGGCTCCATGAGAGGTTGGCTGACCTCTTGTGACAGTTCTTCTGGGCTCTTGGCATAATTGCATAACTGGGGCACAAGGCAGGAGTGACCGAGCATGTGACTCCTGTTCCATGCATTGCGATTCCAGTCCAGTGTTTTGATTCAATATGGCCATTCGTAAGACATACGATGAGCAAATGAGGATGTGGATTGCTGAGTGGGTGGGCGGAGAGAGACGCGTGGGTGGCAGCAGAACGTATTGTTTGGGCCTGATCACAGGACCCGTCAGAACAGTCTTTGTGATGCCCTTGCTGAGAACCAGCAGGGAGTGGGTCTAGTCAGGCAGCCCAAGGAGATGGGAATGGGGTGGGTGAAGGCTGAGGTCATAGAATGGAATATACCCTTTCATACTGTAAATAGATACTCAAATTACTGACTGCCCTTCCATGTTAAACAAATAGAGAGGAAAGGAAAGCTTTGCATGAATGTATTTGGAGGTACCAGAGTGAGAAAAGCTGAACTAGGCACTTCTGGTCCTTTGTTGAAGTGGCTTCTTCAGTAACACCTCTTTGTAGCTCAGTGGTAGAGCACCTGGGCGTCCATCCTTGGCATCCCCAGGTATGGGTAGGAACTTTCCCTGTCTGCAGCACTTGAGAGCTGCTACCCATCAGCATCAACAATACTGAGCTAAACAGACCAGCACTATAAGGAGCTTCTGCTGTTTCTCACTGGAATGAATCTTTGTCCAGAGATCAGGAAATAAGCATATTCATTTTCCTTTGCCAAAAGTAGAAAGGTAAGAAACTCATTTGAAATGCCATGAAAATAACACACATAAAGATCCTATCTGATGTTCCCGAGCCAACTCAAGACTTCTGCTGATTCGCAGCCCAAATGAATGCAAACAACTAAGTAATATGTGATTTCTCCTGGTATTTTGACATCTCTAGAAGAGATCCACAAAATTGATGCCCCCGTCATTGTGCATGATTAATAGTCCATGCATTCCAGTCCAGTGTTTTGTGTTTCATATGGAGATACATATGAGGATTCTTGTCTTCTGCCCCATTTGTGTGACGTGTGGTCCTTTGGTCTCTGCAAAGGTGTCACAGAAGCCAGAGGAAAGATCATCTCTCCCTCCCTCCCCTCCTCCCTCTCTCTCTCTCAGGCCAAGAAAGAGCTCCAGTCTTGGAGGGAGAGATCCAACCTCCCTCACCAGCCCAGTGTTGGAACCTGACACTGGTTTGAATGATTTCTTTCCCATTGAAAACAATGGGGGAATAGTTCAAAGTAAAAGAAAGAACAAATGAATGAATGGATGGATGAATGAATGGAAGGAAGGAAGGAAGAAGAGTGGCAAATCCCATTCTAATCTCCCATCTACCATGCTGGCAGGAGCACAACTGAGTTTAAGGAAAAAATCAGAGTACTCCAACTTTGCTAGGGAGGCTGCTATGTCCTACTTTGCAGAAGACAGTCTTCTATTTGGGCTGCCAGAGAGTGGTTTGAAAAAATTCTTTATCTGAAGGGTTATAGAAACCAAATCTGTTTTTAAAATAAGGCATTATAAAAGTGTTTGTCCTTCAGCACTCAGCACCTGGGCAGCAGGCTAAGAGGCAGGTGACAGGTAACTGGGTCACACTCTTCCCCCCGGGTAAGTCTTCTTGTATTTCTAGTTGCATTAAAATGATCTGTACGTTTGCACTTACACATATAGATGAACATATGCAAATGTCAGGCAAATCAATAGCATCTTTGACTTCCTTTCTGGCAATTCATAAGCTGCCATCCCAGAGATTCAGAGAAAGAATAAGAATATGACCTTATCAGAGGCCTGGGAGCACAACATTGCTATTCCTGTAGGAGTGCCAGTTAAATTAGGGTAATTAGTTTAAGGCCATTCACTGAACCCAAGGCTGAGGTAGGAGTTGTACTTTGTAATTTGAAGCCCGGCTCAGTGGCATTCAGGCTAGGCCCATCCCGGACTCCAAGCCAGTGCTGGTGTTTTCAATTTTTAGGTCAGTTCCTTTTGTTGTGGTAACCACTGTGTTAACCTGTGTGTCACTGTCTTCCCTAAATGGAAAAGTGTTGTAAAGCAGCATTGTTAGTTTGGATTTGTGATCTATGCTTTAAAGGGACTCTTCTGTTGAAAAGTCACATTACTTTGAGAAAACTGTTTGCTTTCCATTGTTGCAGGTGACACTTAAGACTACCATAAGTGAAAGAGATTGGAGAGAAAAATTGTCTCTGTTTTCCCCTCCTTTGTTTCGCTGCTTCTTTTAGTAACACTGCATCTAGACGTGTTTTGTCAGTCTCCTCACCTTTATGCAGTCCGTTCACCTTGACGGAGATCCTCTGGTGTTCGTGTCAGTGGGGGAAGATCTGCCAGATGCAGCACAATGATCCAAATTCCTCTGTGCTCAGAGCTGTCCTTGCTGCCGATGGCACCAGAAACAGCCATGTCTTCTGCACTGAGGCAGGGACACGAGTGCGATTGCAGTGCTGGATTTCACGGGTGAGGTAGAAATTGGCATTGTCTGAAATAGGTTCATGGCATGGAGACAAAATCGAAATTTACATGGGCTTCAGTGGGCATATAATTTTATGTGTGTCCTGATCCTCGTTACAAAAGAGGCACCATGACACAAATAGTCTGAGAGCAGCTTGGTACTTTTCCACCCCAAATAAACCCAAAGCCTATGTGCAGTTGGTCCAATGGTGAATTTTGAAGGGCAGACACTCTTTGGGCATGATAAGGGTTGTTGTTGTGGGGATAAGATGGAGGAGGAGAATGATGTAAGCTGCCTTGAGCCCTTTGTAGGAAAAAGGCAGGATATAAATCTGGAAAAAAAGTAACCCTGATGTAAAAAGTTCATGATCTAAGCAACAAACCATTAAGAGGTTCTATGTCAGCATGGTCTCCATCTCCCCCACTCCAGACTTTCACTGGTGGCACATATCCCATCCTCTGCCATGCCTAATTCAACCTAATTCAATCCCGAGGTGCATTGCTCCCTGTTTACATCACCCGCCTCTTCCTCATTGATCTACAACGTTCTCAGAGCGTGCCCTCTGTCACCCCTCACCTTTCTCCTCCTCCTACCTCTTTCAGCAGAATCTGCCCTTTCAGTGTGGAATAAGGGGTCTTTTAATTTCATCTCTCCTGTCCTTTGGTGTCTCCTCTGCTGGCGAGGCTCTGCATCACTATTTTTTCCAGATGGGTGATGCTGTGCTGGGCCTGCTCCTCCTCTGGAGACAGCTGCTGGGGTAGAAGAAGCTGGAGAGCAGATGGCTGTTGAGATACATTGTCCATGCCTTCCTGCCCGAGGCCCAGTTCTGAGTGCATTCCTTAGGAACAGTAGTCCACACTGCTTCCTGGGACACTCTCCACCATGCAGCACAACTCCTGGTCTCCCTGCAGCGGGGCCATCAGTAGGACATCTGGGGCTGGAAAAATATGTCATGGTGCTTGATACAAGGTGGGATGCTTGCTGGGGCATGGAGGATGGGTGTGAAGGTGGACTGTTGCCCCTGAAGTCCAAGACAGAAGGTTTGCTTGCAAGAGAGAGCATCTGGTGGTCCAGGATGGGAGTAGAGGGTGCACAATGTATCAGGAGCAATGCTGGATGTGCTTGCCCAGGCAGGATATGACTCTGCTCTTTTGGAGTAGTTATGAGCAGGAGATGTAGGCTCTTGAGATGGAGAAGGGGTGCCCTTCATGAGACAGGAGTGCACTTTTGCTGCTTGGAAGGGGTAGTCCCAACTCCCATGGTGTAGCCCAGTATCATGTCCCAGTGAATGAGTAGTGGCCACACTGGTTTGCCATAGCAAGGCATGGTTCTGGGGGTTTCCCTAGAGTGCTCATCACAATCTCTTTGAGCTCTTCTTGAGAGCATACAGTTAATCCTTGTACTGCTCTGGGGTGCATCAATAGCCCTGCTTTTTCAGATGCTCTCAATTGGAAGAGATTGCCATGGCCTGTAGACCTCAGGTACACCTGCACCTCTGGTCTGGCTCATAGGTGAATAAATGTGCCCAGTTCTTCTTTGGTCCAAACATAGGACTGCGCTTTCCACTGGGAGCTGATGCGCTTCCATCAAGGGAGGACTGCTGAGAAGGAGCTGGGAAGCTGCAGTGCTTTGGAGAATTGGCTGGGTGTTGGGGACTCAGCGCCAGCATCCTCTCCAGTATCCATTCTGCCTGGGAGAGCAGGCACCTGTGTAAGGGATGGGCCAGGGTGTCTGGCTGCATCTAGCTTTCCAGAGGCAGCCCTTGTCTGAACTAGCCTGGCTTTCAGGAAACGGATTGTGTCAGGGATGTTGTGGTGGGGGGAAAGGCAATGGCAGGACATGGCTTGTTCACAGTCCCAAGGTATGTCGTAGGTGACATATGACTGGAGAAGAGTACGGAAGGCAGAGTCAAGGACAGTGTTCTTTCAGCAGAACATTTAATGCCCAGATGTGTGTCTGAAACAGTGACTTTAGAGACAGGAGGGGAATGCTTTTGCATCCGTAGGAATTGCAGCAGGCGGAGAGCAGTGCAGAGGGAGCTGATGTGCTTCTCTATAGCAGGAAAACAAGAACTGGACATCCGGAGAAAAACAGAGAAGCGGGAGGTGGATGGGAGCAGACAGCAGCCCATAGGGATGGAGCAAGCAGTGATGCACCTGTGACGAGGTGGAGATGGATGGTAGAGGCTGGATGACTGCAGAGGCTCCTATAGTGACTGCTCTTTCCAGGGGACTCTGGTAGTTGAACACCTGAACTGTGGCAACTGCATTCTTGGGTTTGGATGTCATGAGAAGCCATCCATGGTAAGCCGAAAGTATAGTAAAAACCACAGTTTCGTATTGCAGTTTCTTATCTCACTGAAGTCCCACAAATGAGGTTTTATGACATGACCAAGAAGAAGCAGAAGAAGAAGATTAAAAACCACCTTGGCTCATTCAGTCATTAAAACCCAGTTGTTGTAACAGTTCCCACAGCCATGCCCCCAAGGACAGCTCCAAACCAGTTCTAGTTGTTTTTGTCCCCATCAAGACCTGGTCTTTCCCAAAGCTTGATCACTCATTCAGGACTAAATGACCTCCAGATACTTTGCATTGCAACTTAAGATAGCTCAGAACCATATAGTGTTGCTGGGAAAATCCACTATTTTCCAGCTACTGAGAAGACCTCAACCCAGCTCAGGGGGAGTAGGAAATCTAGAAGGTTCTAGCAGATAATGTTAGCATCCCTGCTATTGAAAGCAAACAAACAATGTGCATTCCATTTATTAAAACCAACCAAAATGTCATCAAATTGTGCATGAATTGGGGAATTCAAGAGGTTGCTCACCATTCTGAGATGTTTTGGTTGATAGTAATAAAAGGTATTGTCCCCCTCCTATGAAGTTTGGCTTTTTTAAAAACTAAAAATTTAGTTCTCCTGTCCAGAGAAACAATGGAGTTATACTAAATATTCAGAAAGGAAATGAATAAAAACCTAGCTTCATGATGATTTCTTCCATATGTCCTGATTTCTCAAGCATTGATGCAAAGTGTTAATACCTGTGGCTTATAATTTCAAGGTGATTATAAGAATGCTACCTGTCCATTAATCATAGTTTGGTAATTGCTCAATATATCATTAATACAAATGATATGCAAATTATAGTCACAAAAAGATGTAGATTAACCTTCCAGCACATTACTTTTGAAGGGTTCTCCCTGCTACAGACCAAGACAAAGATACCCATATCATAGAAAATTCAGATTAGTATAATATCTGGATATAGGATGAATTTGAAAATTGTCTTCTGAGAGAGATTAGTGTCAGTCCGTAGGATATATGGCAGCTGCCTTCCTTCACCCTGCTGTGTGAGATCCCTTTCAGTAGAGGTTGGACCTGAAACTCTCTGCATTCAAAGCATATTCTCTACCGCTGAGATACGGCTTCTTCTAAGAGGTGTGAGGCAGCAGATGATGCAAAGCAATATGCCATATACCCAATGCACAAGTAACGTGTCTTTTTTGGATAATGGAATGTTCATACATCCCAGTAATCTTCCACAAATGGGAAGCAAGATCAGAATCAGTTGGATTTTTGGACTCATAAGCCGCTCTTGTGCCATATGGATCTTTGGATGATATGGGAACCATCATAGCTGAAACATATTTATGTCTATGGACAAGAAACCCTCTAAGTCTTCATGGCATTACTGGCAGAGGAAGAAACCATCTGCCAGTTTCCATTTCTTTCCATGTCTCATTTTTCCCTTCTTAACATCCCTTTATCCCATTTATTCATGTTTGCAAGCAGTTTCCACTAATAAAACACCTTTATATGATTTTTTCACTAATATAGGGTTTTTGCGTGTGGCCAAATATGTGCATTTTTATGGCTTGTTTGACTAGAGAATTACATTGCAAAATTCAGAAAAGTAAGAATGCTAAAGGATATTTGTGTTTCAGTTCCTATACTGGTTTTGGAAATGTAAATTCAGAGGGTTCATATTAAGATGCATACCACATTTTTTTCTCCTCCCCCATACTGGGACTAATTAAATAGGTCAGCAAAGCTATGATGGAGCTCAATTATAACACATCCATAGTTTCATAAATAGCTAGATTCTGTTTGGGGTTACAAATACAGCAGGATATCCATGGAAAGAGTTAAAAAATATCCCTGGTAGTCATAAAAAAATTGAGCTGACATTTAAGCCCAAGTGACAGATTTTCTTTCGAGCTCCCACACAGACGAGTGCCATAACCCATCATATTAAGCTGGCAGTGAGAAAGAACAGCAACAAAAGAAAGCAATATCGCTTTGCCGGATTTGTTATGTCTACATTGTGCTGATCTAGTGTGCGTGTGCTCTCTTCAGACATCATGTACAGATGGGCCTGGTTCCTGGTAGACTCCGTGCGACTTGAGGCATTCTGTCCAAGGTGGCCGTCCTCCAGCTTCATTCCCAGACAGATGGGCTGACGGGAACACCTACCAGAGTCCTGCTTAACAAGCAGAGGATATATTCTTTTTGTTGGCCACCTTGCGTCCTTCCCTTTTATCTCTTATACGGCAACGTAATGTGTTCAATTTTCTGTGAAGGCAACAACTAGCACTGTATTGAGCGCACAACTGGAGTTAGGCTGCTATATTATTTTCAGCAACATTTTAATTACAGGATTATTTCTAATTTTATTTATGCACGACTGAATGAGTTTTGTATAAAAGGGATGAGTTCTAATTGCAGGCTTGCTTAAAAAATGGGTATGAACACTTTTCCATCCTGCTGATTTCATTGGGAAAGTTAAATATTTCTGGAAATCATTCCTTTTGCAATCAATGGCACCTAAAACATGCTTATTTTTGGCCATATTATGCCTATTGTTGTTAATAATACTTTGAGCTAACCCTATCATTTATCTATCAAAATTAGACCTTCTGAAACATGTTATTTTTTTACCTGTCTTCCTGGTTAAAAAAAAAGGTTCATGTCAAAGCACTGGGAAATTTCAAATTTCAGTAGTCTAATTGCCAGATTCTGTTCCTGCTCTGTTGAATTGCAGCTTTCTTCTGGGAGCTTTCTCAGTAGAGGGGAGTAGAAATCCTACCCAATAGTTTAGAACTGGCTCTCAAGGCCAAATTCCTGTTTTACCTGTGACCATTCATGCAAACAAGCAGAAGCACTCATTTCCATTATTGTGTGCGTATATATACCCGTTTAGAATTTCAAACTTTTCCTATTGATTATATTTTTTGGTAAACTATAAACAACCTTTTATAAATGGAAACTTTCTTTACATTCTTTCATAAAGTGGTGTGTTTTAGATTCTGTTTTACTGGATGGTTGTAAACCACCCAGAGACCGTCGGCAATTGGACAATAGAGAAATAAAATAAAATAATAAACTTTGGTATTTGAACTTTAGCGATCTCTCTTTCGGCTACCCATCCCATTACTAAAAGCCAAGCCCCAGACTTGCTAAAGTAGGTATCTGGTTAGAGTTAGAGAGTTTTGAGGCTGTCTTGGAAGCAACCAGAGGGAAAATAAAGAAGAGAGCACAGGAAGGGAAGGGCAGGGAGGATGGCGGGCACACTGCCTTGCTTATTTTCCCTGCCGCTCATGGATGGGTTTTGCTGTTCTGCGACAGTCTCTGTGGAATTCAGGATGGTGTGATGGAGCATGAGTCAGGTCCAGCATCAGGAGAAAGCCTCTTCAGGCCCTTCCTAAGCCTTGCAGTGGTGGGCCCTCATGAAGCCCAATAGCAACCCATCCCAGAGGCAGGGGCCACTGCAGAAAAGGCCCTCCCTTGCCACAGATCATCACCTTCCCACTGCATTTCGACTGGCAATAGCTGACATTGCCAGGCATTAAGCTTGCAGCAGCTGTTTTGTTGTCTGCTTCCGAGTGAATTTACGTGGTGAAGGCTGCTTAAAGTATTCATGAAAAGCTTTGCAGTCTCGAATCCTTTAATTCCTTCATGTCTGTAGTACAAAAGGAAATGCCAATGTTCTCTGCTTATAGATTTTGTAAAATAAAATCCTTCAGCAAAGCTTGGCAGGTGAAACAAAAATTAATTGTAAAGCATCAGTTACTATATCGCTCACTGAAATTAACAGTCCCACTGCAGAGGCAAACATGTTGATTAGCTTCTCTGATCTCTTGAGTTTGGCAAGTTGCCTTTTCAGCTTTTGCTCAATCTACTGGGGGTTGGAAGCCAAGTATGCAAAGGGATAGCTTTATGTCAACCTAACAGCCTAATGTTGTTGCTGTAGGCAAAGATTAGGAGTTAAGATAGTGGGCCCTAATTAGGGCTGTTCAAAAGCCTAGGATGAGCCCTGCCTGCATGTTCATTTCCTCCTCTTGACCAGGAGATTTCAGTGAAAAATCCATTTTCTCTCTTTGAAACAGCATTCCCTTGTGCTGTCAGTGTTTCAACAGTGGCCATGGTCACATGTCACACTAAGCCATGATTTAATGTGATGTGCATGAGCTGGAACAATGTGCAGCAAAGCTGGAGTTTGGATCCCCCCCCTTCCATCACAACCAGCAGGAGTTGGGAACTTTGCCCTCTGGCTTAGCCACAGTCTTTATGTGGTCTGTCTGTCTGTCTAAAATTATTTCCACACTGCCCTTGAGGGTGGACTCTTCTTAAAGCATTGTACAAGATAAAAACCACACACCGTGGATATAAGAACTCGGGCCAATAAACTGAAACTCAACCCAAACAAGACAGAGGTCCTGTTGGTTGGCGGATCGGGCTTCGGAGAGGGTGGTTTTGACCTGGTCCTGAATGGTGCAACACTCCCTCTTAGGGACAAGGTCCGCAGCTTAGGAGTACTCTTCGACCCGGAGCTTTCTTTGGAAGCTCAGGTGACAGCGGTGGCGAGGAGCGCCTTCCTTCAGCTTTGGCTGATTAATCAGCTGCGCCCCTACCTGGAGTACGACTGCCTGGCGATGGTGACACACGCGCTGGTGACTTCCCGCCTAGACTTCTGTAACACGCTTTACGTGGGGCTTCCCCTGAAGACGGTCCGAACACTTCAATTGGTGCAAAATAGAGCTGCCAGGTTGCTGACGGGGACGGGGCATTATGCTCACATGACTCCAGTCCTCCGTCAGCTTCACTGACTTCCCATTGAAGCCCGGGCCCAATTCAAGGTGTTGGTGATGACCTATAAAGCCCTAAACGGCTTGGGTCCTGGCTACCTGAACGAGTGCTTACATCCGTATATGCCCGACTGTCCTTTGAGATCTGCGGGAGAGTCCCTTCTCCGGGAACCCTCCATGAAAGAAATTAGGAGAGTAAGTACTTGGAGGAGGGCTTTCTCTGCGGTGGCGCCCAACCTATGGAATTCACTCCCCAAAGAGGTCCTCCTGGCACCGTCGTTACTGGTTTTTCAGTGCCAGGTAAAGACCTTTTTATTTAAACATCATTTTAATAGTTAAAATATATGATCTGGCCAGGGCAACTTTCTTCTTCCTTCTCTTTTCTCCTCCTATATTATTTATTTACTAATTTTATACTGATAATTTTAATTTTATATTATTATGTTCGTAACTCAGTGTATTTTTTGTATTTTTGTATTTAATGGTAATTTATTATGTTCTATTGTATTTCAATGTATTTTATTGTGTTGTAAGCCGCCCCGAGGCTTCGGCAAGGGGAGGCATAGAAATGTTATACTAATAATAATAATAATAATAATAATAATAATAATAAAACATGTTTTAATAAAATCTGTGCAAACAGCTATTGCTAGTTGAAATAATTACAAACAAGGCTTTCCCCAAAAGAAACCCAAATGGCCTCAGGGTAAGGGAAGGCCAGCACAGACAGGTGGGGCTTCAGGACTTCCCTGAAGACTTGCAAAAAGGGAGCCTGAGGAACCTCCATTGGAAATTGGTTCCGGAGCTGTGGAGTCACTACTAAGATGGCCCCGTCCCTTGGTGGCAGGCAGGTGAGAAGGACCTTGAGAGTGCAGGCATTAAAAGTTATGTTACTGTTCACAAAATGCTAGTTTAGTTAAGTCCCTTCCCTTCCCTTCCCTTGATGTTGGAATTTTCAGATCAGGATTATGGAATGACTGTAATATCCCAACTGATTTCAAGATATCCTCCCTCTCTTGTACGTGTCAATTTAGACAAAATCCACAGGTAAGTGTGTACACACATTGAAGTCTTAATGAGCTAGGCCAGGACATCCCAGCCTTTTGTACTTCAAAGGCCGCATGAGGACTTCGATGTGGAATGCAAGGACTGCACAATGAATTACATTTCTGTATCATAAATTAAGGTGTTTGCAATATATTTATTTCATTTAATATACACAATTAATATTTTAATTAACCATTAAATGTGGGAGAAAACCAATATGAGGCCTCAGAGTTGGCTTTTCTCTCTGAGTTTGAAGAAAATAACTATCTGCCAAAAAACAGGGAGGAAGAAATGAGAGAGAAATCCCAGGCAGAGATCCCAGGCAGCTCCTTCTCCGGCCACAGCCCAAGCGCCATGACCACTCCTCTGGGGTGGCGCATCCCTTTCTCCCATTCCTCCCACCCAGAAACCCTCCCATGTGACCCCCCGGCCCCCCTTCCTTCTTGGATTTGGCGCGCTGAGCCTCTTGTGCTCCAGCCAATGACCTCGCCCCGCCGGGCCCCGCCTCCTCCTGCTCACGAGCGCAAAGGTGCGCAGCTCCTGAGTGCCTTCGTGCTCCTCAGCCGGAGCCGTGCAGGCCATCTGGGTGAGCTCTTGTGATGCCACCAGCCCGACCTGCTCTCATGCTGGACTGGGGAGAGAACAGGCAGGCCAGCAGTCTTGGGAGAGCTCACTGCAATCACGCCACGGCCATCTCCGGGGTCTGGACTGGGGGGCTCCGAGTGGCAAGAGGGCTGCAGAACAAGGGCCAGGTATTAGACCACCCCGACCTAGGCAATATGCCAGCTCCATATAGATGGGCAAGAAAAGACCTATTCCTGGTGGCCCCTCCCTCAGATGATAAGCGTCTAAGATCTTTCATGGTTAGACAAGCATTTGCATGGGTGTGGCTACTGAGTAATGAGGGTGGGTTAATTTCGAAGAACTGACACAACAGCACTTGTCATGATTGCCTCCAAGTCCTTCTACCCCCCACCCCCCACAAACAAATGGACTTCACCTAGCACCAAATCAGCCAGGTAGAGCTAGGCCCCAGGGACAAAAACATTCCAGCCTGGCTGGCCCTGGGTGCAGGTTCCTATGATCCGGGGCAGCGAATGCTAACAAGTGTGCTTCTTCTGTGGTTGTTGTGGAAGCTTTAAAGAGAAGCAACTGGAGCAGCAACGGTAGTAACATGGAAGGGTTTCCTACCACTGCATCACCTCTCACTGCCATGTGTATGGAATTAGGTTTTTGTGTTTGTTTACTGCCTTTCTCTTAACTTCTCACTGCCTTTGGGCAATTGTACATAAATTACTAATAACCATTGAACTTGCTGAACATGGCTGTCTGATTTCTCTCGAAGATTGCAGCGGCTTCTTTTCATGTTTCTGGTTGTTGTGATTTGCCTTGAGCCTTTTGATGGGTTAGGAATCCAAGGCAGTTGGCAGTGCTGTGCTCTACTGTAGCACAGCTGCCTGCTTGCAACAGATTGAGGGATCGTGCCTCGTGCTACGACTCGCCTGATGCCATAACCTACACGAAATCTAAAGTCCTGTCGTCAGGAGTCCTGAGGGGCAGCTAAGGGAGGAGTAACATCTCTGCTACTCCCACCCAGGGCCACTTTAAGCATGGTCCCACATTACCTCCCGAGCTGGCAATGATTTGGGGACTGCTCCAGGGGATTAAAAAGGGGGGATCCACAGCCTCTCCATGTTTCTCTCTCAGCAGGTCTCCTGCACTGCTATGAAAGAGGTAAGGGGTGAAGAGCTTGTTGCACGGCCTGGGAGAAGAAATGTGAGGTTGGATCTGCCCCTCCAGTGGTGGACCTCTTGCTCCATTCTCTGGAGAATCCTATGGCCTTGGAGACACCCGTTCTGACACCATGGAATTGCTGCCTGCCTGCCTGCCTGCCTGCCTGCCTCCCATCCTTTCATTTCTTTTAATGCTCTGCTCAAAGGGAAAAAAATAAGGGAAGAGTCCCCCATAAAGAATACATATCGCTGACATCCCTCCAGTTTGGAACAGCGCTGCCAGGCCTAGAGACGCGTTTGGCTTCATAAATTATTGCGTGTTTGAGGGTGGAATGGCCTGCGTGTGTGTTCCCTCTGCCAAGGCACAACCGCACATTTTTATCAAATTTGTCAGGTTAAACTCCTGTTCACAGCTAAAAGGCACCCGCAGCTGCAATGCATTTGTGAGGATGAATGACTCAGGAAGGGGAAGGGCTTTTGCTGTGTGGCTGATATTTTAATGTGCAATTGAGCCCCTGAGATGCTCTGTTCTAGTTCAGTAGTTCTAAGAGGAGCAGTTCCCTAGGGGTCTTCAGTACCCAGATTAATTGAAATAACTCCAAGGGTTTTTCTTAATTCCTCTTCCTTCGCTGTGTTCCCCCTCTCTCTCCCCCCTCCCTGCCTCTCTTACTTTCATTCCCTGCTAACCAAGTGCTATTTTCAGTGAATAGGACTCAAAACACAGTTATATGGAGTTGGTGTGAAGTTGAGAGGGTCATTCTGTCCCCTCCAGTGACATGCTCTGGAGTATACAGAGAGGTCAAGCATATTTGGGACATTCATGAATGAAACCTGAATACAAACCATGCTGGAAAATGGAAACTATTTCTCCCTCCTTTTGACCTTCTCAGCCGGTTTGGAGCTCCTTTGATCATCAGCCAATGCAGAAATTTTTGGCTATGAGAACATGGCTCAGGATTTGTCAGGCTTGTGAACATGTGCTGGAGCTGTTCTAATCTGTGTATATTCTGGTGTTCCACCCTATGGATAATAATAATCAAAGGAACCTCTTCTATAAATACTGTTGAACACAGTTCCAGGGATTAGTTTTCTCCATTCTCCTCATGGAGAAAACTAATGGGCTGAAACTCAGGCTGAAATCCAAATCATATCTCAGTGCTGCATCCCAGCCACTCTGCCTTGGCTTCTAAAAATAACAACAAAAACAACCCCCTCAAAAAACCTAGGTCATGCTTTTTTGCTATTTTCTTAGGCTGCTTCCAGATGAGGCTTTATCTGGCCATCACTCTCTCTCTCTCGTTAATAGAATTTTAAGGGAGACCCACACGACAATGTCTTCAACTTGTAACTAGGGATGTCAGATTTATATGAATTGGACTGGACTCATGTAGAAGAAACTTCCTGTGAAAAATTTGGTTCTGTCAATAAATGGAGGATGGAATGAAAAATGTCTGGCAATCTGTGTTGGATTGAATCAAAACTGCACACCCCAATTCAAAACCCTCATGTGTTTCCCCTCCACTTTCTTGCATTTTTTTCCTTCTGCAGAAAAACCCTAAGGAGAAAAAGGGGAAGTAGCTGCACAAAGATATTCCACCTATTACTACTTCCAAGTAGTAGCTGGTAAGCACTCTTAGGGCAATTGCCCCCCAGTTATGAAATCATCTCGCTACTGATGCCCACCTGAAGCCAGCATTGTCATCCAATGTTGCTGAAAGCTGCCTTCTATTGTCAGGCCAGCTGTTTAAACTGGATCAAGTTTTACTGAAATCGTGTTAGATGTTTAAGTTGTTTTAAATTTTGTATGTTGTAATTTTGAACTGCTTTAAATGTGTATGATGGTATTTTATACTGTGTTTTATTGCATCTGTATTTTTATTATGCCTCTTTTTATTGTACTTCAAGAACCAGCCAGAGAGCTTTGGCTATTAGGTGGTATAGAAATGAAATAAATAAAATTTTGTGTACTGTTGGACACTCTTTGCCAGGTGGCATTGCTTGGTGTCGCCATCTCGGCCTTATCTTATTCACTCTGCAATTTTTGTGACCTACAATCTGTCAAAGTACAAAGTTTAATAGAGAACACTCTTAAAACATGAGCCATCTTAATGAAGTGGAGGGTAGCTTATTTAACCTTTACATTTCCCGAAACACCTAACTACTCTGAGCCTCTTAATCTGAGTGAATTAATGTGACTATCTTCACCTTCTAAGTCATTCTGAGATTAAAAGGCAATGCTAATTTTGGCTCAGATAGATTGATTCTGGAATACTATGCTACCTCAGCTTTTAACAGTGAAGGAATCTCAGAGGAAAAATCTGTTTTAGTTTGCTAATTTTGCCAAATTCATTTAGAAGGAGTTGGGAGATTTCCTGCAGCTTTTCTCCCCTAGAATATTTTAAAAATGCACTTTATTTAAAGACATTAATAATGTATATATTTTTATTAAACTTTTGCACATAGAATTGCCATAGAGTTATGACTATTACAATGATTAACAGGTGCTCCTATAAAGTCATTAGCAATGTAGGAACACCATCATCCTTACATGCCACCTCACCATGATCTTCTACTCCAACTTCTGCCCACCCACCAACATTCAGATGCCAGATGTTTTGGACTACAGCTCCCATTTTCCATAGCCATTGGCATCAAAACATCTTGAACACGCCTGCTAGGAGAAGGCTGCTCTAACCACTCCACTCCACTCCACTTGCTTTCAGCCAGGAATCGCTCCTCTGTGCTGCCAGAGAACTTGGCCACCTGCCCTCTTGCCTGTGTCTTCACGTGTCGTCTTCAGTCCTTTGGTGGAAGCTTCTGGCAAGCCGTGTCCATCCAACTTCCCCTTTAATTTTGTTATTACTGTTAAGCATGTTGCTCTGTGATTAACCTAAAGCAGGGAGGACTACTTTTAGCCCTCCAAATATTTTGGCCTATCACTTCCGTTAGACTCAGTGATCAGAGCCAGTTGGTGAGGATTCATCTAAGTCATGGGCCATCAGGAAGGTACATCTTGTCCACCCCCTGACCTTAATACAGTGATACTTTGGCTCACCAACTTAATCTGTTCCATGACTCTGCTTGTGACCCAAGTTGGTTGTGACCCAAGTCAAATTTCCCCATAAGATTCAATGTAAATAAGGTTAATCCGTTCTGGCCCCTCTGAATGTGGTTGTGAGCCAATTTTTGGTCACGAGCCAAGTCAAAGTTCCCCATAAGGTTCAATGTAAATAAGGTTAATTTGTTCTGTAACTATTTTTTATCAGAAAAATTTGAAACAAAGTGACAAAGAACAACAAAGTAGCAAAGTACAGGGGAGAACACTAACCTAGGTGGGGGGAGGTTATTGTTTTGAGGGAGAGTCCCCCTCCATAAGGACATGGGGGAGATCCCTTTCAGGGGTTTCCTCTCTTCTCTGTCTCTTAGCTGCAGGGTCAATTTTGGTGAAAAATCTGTCTATAGTCACTTGTTTTTTCCTGCGCTGCATAACCCTCCAGAAATGAGAGACCACGTTATCGTTCATCTGATTCAACACTCTGTTCGTTGGGGTGGTGCTTCTCAAAGAAATCCTGGCCCTCATTCCATTTGTTCATAATGGATTGTATCACACCACTGCTAACCTCCTCCCTGCCTTCCTCTTCCTCAGTGGAATCCTCCTCAGCAAGTGCCTTCTGCTGCTCACTCTGGAGTTCAGCAAGTTCTTCTGTCGTCAGCTCCTCTGTGTCTTCCCTGCATGAACGCAACCATGATCATGGCCATCTCCCCACTCGGGGGGGCAGATGGCCGCAATCATGCTGGTTGTGGGGGGACATGACTGAGATTGCGCCCCTCTTTCCTGCAGGAGCACGCCCGTGATCACGCATGTCTTCCCTGCACGAATGCAACTGCGACCGTGGCCATCTCCCCACTCAGGGGGGGGCTGGGGAGATGGCAGCGATCTTGGTTGCCACCCAATGCGGAGTTCGTGACCCAAGTCAAAATTTTCATGAAATTTTTGTTCGTGACCTGATTTGGTTGTGATCCAAGGCATTCGTGAGCCAAGGCACCACTGTACTATCATTTTACCTTGACTTTGGCAATTCTGTTCCCTTTTGTTTGTTTCCTATGATTTGTCTGAAAACATCTATCAGAAAAAAAATATCGATCTACACATTTGGTCATCCTGTCATACACATTCTTGTTTGGAGCATGTTGTATGGAGAAGCTCTGTTTCCCGAAGCGTAGCATTCTTGACACTGCTACATTCTTTCCTACAGATTTGTGTTGACAAAAATGCTGGGTGCGGAAAAGGAAAACAGAGTTATTAGCACTGCAATACTTGTGTAACAAAGTAACTCTTGACCTTAACTTTTCTTTTGAACTGTCTCTCGTGGAAAACAACATAACCTGCCCCCCTCCACTCCCACATTCCTGTACTGTACAACAGAGGGCGCCCCTTCCAGGCATGGGCTTTGAAGACTTCTTTTCAGAAGAGATAAAATGGAGGATTGTTCAAGACATAGGTAAGGTAAAATGGACAGGGCTTTATCGGTGAGAAGGTTTGATTTCACGAACATCATTGTCACGGCAAGCTTGTGGCCTGTGAATGGTTTGGCCTGAGGTTCCTGTCAGCCCTGGCCACCACGGCCATGAATGATGAGAGGACATGTGTGCCAATACTTCTGGGGGGCCACATGTTGCCCAGCCTTGAGTTAGAAAGCCAAGGAACCCCAAAGTGCTTTCGCACTCTGCATGCTCACTTGACCTGGTTGCTCTGCTGGTGGAGCCCATTTTGGTGGGCCGGCCCTCCTCCTAGCAACCGATGTTCAGTCTCACATCTCAAAGACACCGTGCGGTCTCTGTACACAAGAATCAAAGGCCTGAAGCAGCTTTCCCCAAGCTGGTGCTTTCTGTATGTCTTGGAATAGAACTCCCAGCACTTCTGACAATTGGCCATGCTGGCTGAGGCTGACGGGAATTGTAATCCATAACATCTGGAAGGCACCATGTTGGGGAAAGCTGGTGTGCATTTTGGGCTTTCATGGACTCTTTCAGACCAGATACTGGATCTATTTATTTATTGATGTATATCCCACCTTTTTCTCACAGGAAACCCCAGGAGGTGTCCTCTTCATCTTCTCCATTTTATCCTCACAGCAACCCTGAGGGTCAGTGACTCTCCCACACTCACCAGTGAGCTTCATGGTCAAATGGGGACTAGAACCAGGTCTCCCGAGTCACAGCTCGACACGCTAATCAGTATGCAACACTGTGAAGAAGACCTCTGGGCACTAGAGGAGAGAAGTTAGTGTCTCATCAATACATACTCACACTAATGCCTGAATATTGCTCATGCATTTCCTATGAATTATGAATTCCCCTGCTCTCCAAATGGCAAAGCATTTTAAATCATTCCCTAATGAAATAAAAGAGAAGCAAGAAGAAAAAAGCAAGATTGTGCCTTCCAGATGTTTGGGACTCCAACTCCCACCAGCTGCAGATAGCATGGACGAAGCTCTGCCATGCTGGGATTTGTAGTTCAAAACCCCTCATGGGTACTAGGCTGGGGAAGGCTATTCCAGTTGATGTTGTGTGTTAAATGGATCTGAGAGTTAAAAGTTGTCATCACAAACATACAAACTGCAGAGTGGAAGCATAACTCTGGCTTCACAGCTATCTGGTGGATATGGGAAGGCTATGAGAGATGTGAAGGTGCGTTATGGGCTTCCATGGGAGGTGGTTGAAGCCCCGTCAGTGAGGGTGTTCAAGGATAGGCTGGACATGCACATAGTAGGCATGTCATGAGCAGAGCCAGGTGGGGCCTGGGGTCAGACTAGATGGCCCAGGAGTTCCCTTCTGATGCACTCTGTTTCTATGTTATTCATGGAACAGGACCCTTGATGTTTTTCTGTATTGCATGTAACATGTAGCAGGGGCTGGTGGTTCTGGTCTCAATGGGGTGCTGTATCCACTCTGGGTTTCAGTCTGAACTTGAAAGGGGCTATCTGTGCTGCTGAACCTATTTTAAGGCTAGGGTTCAGTATCATGGATAGCTCCTTTCAAGTTCAGACTGAAACCCAGAGTGGATGCAATGCCCCACCAACAGTGGAGCCCCACAGCACCTTGAGACAACCTACTTCCTGCCCAAGAGCAAAACCAGACACAACCCAAGAAGACTCACTGTGACTCTCACTTCAGGGAATGCAACAACTTTGTGATGAAAACAATGCCCACCAGTTTTTTCAAAGGTCTAGTCTCCCTGACCCTATTTTTTTCTTTTTAAAATGTTGCTATTTAAAATCTGAAGCTGATAGGTAGAGTTTGCTCCAGCTTTCCTGCACCAGCTGCGAATGCTCTATGGATTTCCTTCCTCCGCAGGTTTTTCCTGCCTTCTTTCTCTTTCTTTGAGGCCAAGGGGAGGGAAGTGTTTTCCCATATGGGTCAGACATGGCCTTCGTTTATTTTGGCTCCTCTGTCGCTGTGAGCCGTGCTGACACTGGCTGCTGAAGGTCTGTAGGAAACCACAAAAGGGGCTCCTTCAACGTGACGCATGACTAACACTGATTAAGCAAAACCGCTCAGCCAACGGCATCGCTACTTGGAAAATGCGGGGAAATAGGCGGAAGGGTTGGAGTTTGGAGAAGAGGACAGCAAGCTGATTTCAGAACTGTCCAGGAAGGCAGATGCTGATTTTGCCGCAGCAGTGTGTCACCTTTGACCTGCTGGATTGACCCTCGCACACTCACGCACATGTGCACTTGTATTTGCCACAAATGTGGCCTAAACTGTCTTAGAAATATTTGGATTGTGTGGCTTCAGTGGAGTAGAAGGATGCAGCTGTGTAAACACACGATCCCACCTATATAGAAAGTAAACAGGCACTTTCTTCAACTCTGCTTAGACGCTTAAATCTTCAGATACCAAAGTGCTCGGTTCCCAGACTGTGAATCAGTCCCATGTGCCTGATTGCAAGATTCATGACGGGGGCACCAAATATGAGCAGCAGCTGAACTTGGGGCTCCCTCCCTCTTTACCTCCCCCCTTAAAACCCTGAGCCTGCAAGCAGCAAGTTTAAGAAGGAGCTGCTGCAGACAAAATAGGCCTTGTTTTCTAGCAAAATAGCAGTGGTGATATAGGGAGAAGGTTACCTCTCCTGATAACATAGTATCCAATAGCAATTTGTTCTGACAGAGAGCACTGTGAAGTGCAGGATAATGCAAACATTTGCCTGGCACGGGGTTGCTGGTCTTGCTGGTCTCAGGAAACTGAATAAGTTTAGAAAAGGCCCCCAGCTGAAACTGGCTTAGAAACATAGAAACAGAGTGAGTCAAAAGGGGCCTCCTGCGCCAGCTAGTCGGGTCCCCAGCTCTAGCCAACTCTGCTCATGACATGCCCACCAAGTGCATGTCCAGCCTATCCTTGAACACCCTCACCGTTGGGGCCTCAGCCACCTCCCGTGGAAGCCCATTCCACACCCTCGGGGTCCTGACTGTCAGGAAGTGCTTCCTGGCATCCAAATGGAACCTTGGTTCCCTGAGCTTTGCTCCATTGGAGCGCGTCCTGCCTTCCTCTGCAGGGGAGAACAGGTCTCTACCCACCTCCGTGTGACATCCCCTCACATACCTGTATGTCACCAACATATCCCCTCAGAGTCTCCTCTTCTCCAGGCTGAAGAGACCCAGTTCCCTCAGTCTCGCCTCATATGGCTTACCCGGCAAACCAGCCACCGTTCTTGCGGCCTGTCGCTGCAGCAATTCCAACCTTGTAATATCCCTCTTATAATGAGGGGCCCAGAACTGAACACAATATTCCAGCTGTGGGTGCACCAGGGTTGCATAGAGTAGCAGTAGTACCTCTCTTGATCTAGAAGCCATGTTTCAGGCTATACATCCAAGGGTGTCGTTTGCCTGCTTGACTGCCGTGTCACACTGCTGGCTCGTGTTTAGCCTGCAGTCGCCCAGCACCCCGAGATCCTTTTCACAAGTGCTGCTCTTCAGCCACTTGTCCCCCAACCTGTACTTATGTCGCCCATTCCTATGCCCCAAGTGCATGACCTTGCACTTACCTGCACTGAATTTTTTTTAAAAGACATTGTCTCGGAGGCCATAGGATTTTTCCAAGCCTCAGCTGGCAGCTGGGATCCAGATCCTGGGCCTGAGACCCACAGGCTGATCTTCTGCACCACCTGCTGCAGCAGCCCAGGAAGAACTGCACGGGCTGCTGCACCACTGGGGTTGCCATAGTGGCGGGGAGGGGAGGATGCAGTTATCCCAGTTCTGTCTGGGGCCAAACCTTCTTCCCTCCCAGGGGCTACATCTGGCTGGTTGAAAACAGCCATGTAGAGATGTCTCAAAAGTTGCCTTCAGGTGCTGACAAAGGATGTTTAATTAGATGAATGTACTGAGCAAATGCTTGCTTGTTTTGAAGCTGAAGCATGGTGCGGGGAGGGGGGGGGGAGGGAGGAACTGGGAGGTGCGTCCCTCAAGTACCTGGGTCATGAATGGCCAGCCCTCAAGTAGGCTGGCCATTCATGAATGGAAAGAGGACCGTGCTCTGCATAACATTTGCACACAATAGTTTATATGCACAGATGCAGATTTAGAAATGTATATTATAATTTAAGGAAAAGTGTGGTGCATAGTGAGGGTGACTGTGCCCAGGTGACCTGTGCGCCTGCATCTCCAGCTGCTATTGATGGGCAGCAGCTTGCATGGCTCATTAGACTGAAATTAAAATTGGACAGGGCAGACTTTCAAGTAGAGGATGCCTTCAAATGCAGGATACTCCTCTGCAGAAGAGAGCCTTCCTACTCATTAGAGGAGAGGAGGCCAGTGGAAGCAGAACTTGCCCTGTAGCAGAGAGAAATGCTCCAGTTCCTGCAGGGAGGTACTTCTGTATGCACTCAGGCTGCACTTTCCAGGAAGGGCTCCTTCTAAGATCCTAGCCCATGTTCAACAGTATCCCATAACTAAAATTTGTCCAACCCAGAGCCTGTATGAACCAAAAGCCAAGGAGAATTCTGGAGAAGAGCCTAGGCACATGTTGATCAGTTTTGAGTGGTTGCTTTTTTCAGTATCCAGCCTCAGTATCTGTTACTCAAAAGGCCCTGCTCAACAGGGCAGCCCACATGCAGCTTTAAACTTGGGCTTCCCAAAGTGGAAGGTGGCCCTCCCTGTAGATGCACGGGCAGAAGCCAAGGTACCATGGTGAGAAATGAAGCTGCAGTGGACAAGGTGACTCAGTTGTGGATAAGCAGGTGCAGTACACAGCCTGGAATGCTTTCTGGAGCACTGAACATGCATGTTGAAAGAAATGTTGACTACTATCCATGAATTCCAGAGCAGAACCAAATGAGTGATGGTTAGAAGTGGTGCTATGGCATTTATTCTGTGGATCAGAATTGACTGGGAATAAGGGCCCACCCACTTCTGTCCATTCCCTTAAAATAAGGAACATATGCACCAAATATGTTCGGTGCAAATTGCTTGTATGGCCTGTACCACTGCTTGGTGACACTCCCTCCTTGAGATTTCAGAGCCTGCAAAATCAGGGTGATAAAATCTCAGGAACAGCCCCCACGACTAATGGAGGCTTTTCTCTGCAGAAGTTGCCCTTTCCATGTGGTGGGCAATGAAAATGGAGGAGGATGGAGTGCAGCTCGCATGTTCATCCTCACTTCCCATCCTTACGTGTCTAAGATTAGAGCCTGTGAGGTTTCCAAACGGTAGAGTTGCAAAGGACATGTGTTGTCTATGGGGGACCATCCTGCAGGATATGGTTTTGCCAAATGAATTGCCAAAAAAGAGAGAATGTATCACCAAAGATTAGGTCATAGAAACATAGAGTGAGTCAGACGGGGTCTCCCGGGCCATCTAGTCTGACCTCTGGCTCCAGCTAGCTCCACTCTTGTAATCCCCAACATGTGGTTGTCTAAGCTTTCCTTGAACATCCTCACTGATGGGGCCTCAACCACCTCCCATGGAAGTCCGTTCCACACCCTCGGGGTCCTAACTGTCAGGAAGTACTTCCTGGCATCCAAATTGAACCTTGGTTCCCTGAGCTTTGCTCCGTTGGAGCACGTCCTGCCTTCCTCTGCAGGGGAGAACAGCTCCCTACCCACCTCCGTGTGACATCCCCTCACATACCTGTATGTCACCAACATATCCCCTCAGAGTCTCCCCTTCTCCAGGCTGAAGAGACCCAGTTCCCTCAGTCTCGCCTCATACCCCATCCCCTGCAAGCCGGCCACCAACCTTGTGGCCCTACGCTGCACTGACTCTAGCCTGGCTATATCCTTTCTGTAATGAGGGGCCCAAAACTGAGCACAATACTCCAGTTGCGGATGCACCAGAGTCATATAGAGTGGTAGTAATACCTCTCTTGATCTAGAAGTCACACTTCTGGCTATGCAACCAAGGGTGGCATTTGCCCTCTTGACCACCGCATAACACTGCTGACCCATGTTGAGCCTGCAGTCAGCCAGCACCCCGAGAGCCCTTTCACAAGTACTGCTCTCCAGCCACTTGTCCCCTAACCTGTACTTAGGACACCCATTCTTATGTGCCAAGTGCAAGACCTTGCACTTATCCACTTGAACGCCATCCTGTTGTCTCCTGCCCACTTCCATAGTCTGTCCAGATCCTTTTGGGTCTGAAGTACCTGCTCCTCAGTTGTGGCCACTGCCCCCATTTTAGTATTGACTGCAAATTTGATCAGCAGCTGTTCATCCCTTCTTCAATGAGGATAACAATTTGCATAAAATTGACACATGCTAACTTATATGTCTTAATGCAAATATATTAATTATTGTTATGATTTAAGAAGAGATGCAGTATATCTCACCCTAGTGTAGAAGACTACTATGTCTTGCTCCAGCTGCTATTGAGGTACTACTGATCGACAACATCAAGGATCAGTTCTTCATCTTTAAACGGGGCTTGGCTTGGACATTCCTTCCAACAGAAGATGCCTTCAGAATGGAGGCCTGTCCTCCGGCACCTTTCAAACAGAGAACCCTCCTTTGTCAAAGAGGATGCATGGACACCCCATGTTGCAGGAAATTGTAGCATGTCTACAGTTGCGTGGCCAACGCAAGTGATTGTAGCAACAAGTCGGAGCTTCATTTCTGCCTCTCCCGCATTACTCTGCTGCCTACTTCCCAACTTAGTAGACCAGGCACAACAAGACTCACAAAAAGCTCCACAGTGAGGACAGGGGGAAAGGCAGCATTTGTACTGCAGTTGCTGCTTGTCTGCCAAAAAAGATTAGGTGCCCCAGTCCAGCCTCCAACCATCTTGCCCAGTCTGACTCCCTGGCATCCTCCGACTGATGCCTGACCAGCATGCTTTTGAAAATCTCCACGAAAGAATATTTCACAATCTGCCTCAGCAGCTTGATTAATTGCTAAATGTTTGAAGGTTATTCCTCCTAATGTTTAGCATAATTTTAAAATGCTTCTTGTTAAATTGTTACTCCTAATTTTTGGTGTCATTTTAAATATTTGTATGAAATCCAATCTGCACATGTTCTAACCGGATTTATTTTCTAGACCCTTGATCGCTGCTGAGTCCCTTCCAGTTTGTCAACATGCTGTTTGAAATATGGTGCTCAGAACTAAACAGAGCAGCATGTTAAGGAAAGAAGCAAGCAGAAGAACCTGCTTCGTATGAACATCACATGTTTTTTCTGGGATTTTCTGTAGGTGAATCCTATTAGATGCATCACTAGTTTAGAAATTTGCCTTTGCCAATGAAACCATCTGTTCTATTCACACAGCAGAGATCTCTGGAGTGTTTCTCACAGGCTCATGAATGAGCAGCCCCTTTTTTACCATCGCCAGGATTCTGTGTCAACTCTGGGAACAATGGGAGAGTACCCAGGAGGTGCTTGCAGGAAGCAGAACTTCCCTTGTATAATTAACTGGGTGGGAGACTGGGGAATGGAGATAGTACATGAGACACATCATACAAACTGCTGAAACAATCAACAAACAAATGAGTAAGCCCCACTTCCTTTTCTGGAACTGTTGTTACTGCTGCTTCCTTACTCCAGGGCCCTCCAATTGCACCCCTGGACCTCCTTTGCTCGCAGCAAGTGTTTTAACCCCTCATAGGCAGAATTCTTGGATATACTGAGAACCAGAATTGCATCACTTGAAACCTGGATCTAGCCGTTTCATCTCTCTTTCTCCCCACCCCACCAGTGCTACTTTAGAGTAGACACAGGGGGACTGATTAAGCTCTTAAAAGTCCCTCCAATGCCACATCCTGGAGACTCAGCTCAGCTCTGGCTTCCTGTGTCTCCTCTAGAGTAAAAACGGGTCTAAAGCATCAGGCATATTTGCATGCCATGCTAAGCCACCCCGCAAAGAAGCTACATGGGGTGGAAGGGGTTGTCTGTGGAGCAACCCATGGTGTACCTGACAGGTGACCCTGTTCACAATGGCTTGCTCTTCCCCTCGTTTCTCCTTGGTCCTGCAGCCGGCATCCTCGCGGCATTCCTGGCAGAGCCCACCTTAGCTCCTTCTACCCAGGCTGCTACCTTTCCACTGTTTTTGCTTTGGAGCCTGCAAAATGGAGTCGTATGCTTTTTTTGGCCTCAGAAGAATCGCACAATTGCTTGCAATAGCATCAGCATCCACGTCTTTCTGAAGTGCACTCCTTGTGTCTGCCCAGTGTTTGCAGTCTTGCTGGGTCAATTTTCTTGTCTGTTTCAGAGGTCAAACTGAGTGGTGAAGTGGAATAGGTAACAGACTGACAAGGGGAGACTGCATATAGGCTAATTTGTGCACAGTTGCCAGGGACAAATCACCAGCTGTTAATTGCCTGGCTGTCTATCAAAAAGTACTGATAAAAGAGAAAGAACAGCGGAAGTGTTTGTACCAAAAGTGGGAAGGCAATATCACCTTCTAATAATGCAACCCTCCTTATTTTAAGGGTTGGCCTGACATTTCTCCATGCCCCTGCCTTCCCCAAGACTCAAAATACCCCAGAAAGGGGAGATATTAACCCTCCCCACACTTTCATGGATCCCTTTTGGAGCGTTTTCTGCTGCAGTTAATACAGCTCCCTAACAGTTCTAAAGAAATGCTGAAATACATACAAATTGAATGGATGGGGAATAAATGGTGAGGAAATTTGCTCAACTGCACTAACGGAGCAGTTACTGCAGGTAAACAGATTTCCTACCCATTTACTTCCCAGCTCTTGAATTAGACTTGCATGCATTCCTAGTTCCTCAAATTCTCAAATATTCCTGAGAGGGTTAAAAAATGGCAGAACAGGGTGGAGCACATGCAATCCCAGTGGCACCTACAAGGATCCATTCATTCATTTGGTCCCATACAACCAGTTTCTCAGTTTTCCTTTCCTTCCCTTTCTTTTTCTTTGTATTTTTCCCCTGGACTGTCAGGGAATTGCAGTAACCACAGCGAGTGTTCCAAAAGGAGCTGTGAAAAGTGGGCTAATGACTCCTGCTTCTGGAGTAACTGGAGACCTGGTGAAGAGCAGAAAAAGTGAAAGGCATTGAGAATTGTCCGGTGAGCTCTTAAAATTGAGATGGCTACATTGTGGACGGAGAAATCCTATGGCCCATACAGGTGGAATGACGGGCCATAGGACTTTTTGGATACCCAGTTCTGAAGCAGGAGCCTGTGTTCAGAGCTGGGAATTGGAGTGCTGCCCCCTCCCCTGCCCTTTTGCAGCTGGCATAGAAAGAACCACACTGCTTGGAAAACCAACCTCAGAGAGGGATAGAAGTGGGCATTTTAGGGGGACTGCAAAGGAAGGAGACTGGGGAGGCCAGGAACAAGATACTTTGGGGCTTCTCCAGCCCGTCTCCACTGTCCTCCAAGATGCTGTTGCTGAACAGCTGAAAATGGCCACCCACTAAAAAATGGCTGTTCAGTTTCAGCCCAAATCCCTACTCTGTCTCTGTGGTGAAGGAATCTGAGCCTCCAGGTTGGGGCCTTATGTCCATCTCCATAGGACTGTGTTGACAAACCCAATTGTGCAATTTTCTGGAGTGAAGAAAGGTGGATAGGCCAACTAGTGGGTTTTTGTGGATGGGCTATTATTGTGGTGGCATGTGTGACATCACAAGAATGGTGGTGGGGGGGTATTGCAGCTCTTGCTGAGATAATGAAACCCCTGCAGAAATTGCTCTCCAGAATTCAGATGACAGCAGCTCGTGGCTGGTCAAGCATCACCAAGGCCAAGTCATGGGTTCTTCAGGTGGCTTGTTTGAGCTGGCACCACTAGGCTGGCCGGAAAAGTCTGGCACCTTTGAAATGAATGCTTTTGGTGCATGTACCTGACATTCCTGTACAAGAGGATTGCTGGGAAACAGGGAGGCTTAAGAGAATATCTGTTCCAACACCTAGGAAGGACCATCCATCTGCCAACACACCCCAACACACACAGATCATGTGACAAGAGTCCAGAACTGTTTGTCACAGGCAGGGAACTGGTGCACCTTCTTAACTTGTCTGTAGAATGCCAAGTCCAAATTAATCAAGCAAGGAGCACCTGAGCCTAGTCGAAAATCCCGTTTAGGGTCCTATATCATGTTGTGTTGAACCCAACCATGAAGAAGCCCATCCCCATCATAATCCTCCTCTGTTTATTTTATATCATTTTATTTTATGTCATTACCGTGCCTGTATTTTTAGCTTGATTATGGCAGGAGTGAGCTGTTTGCAATGTTTTATTGTGTCAGTGTTTTTAATGGCAACAGTGGTCTTGTTTGTTACTGGTTGTTCAGTGATTTTCTGGTTTTACTATTTTGTTGTATTATGTTATCTTTGCATATTTGATTTTGTTAATTGTCCAGAGAGCCTTCAGGCTATTGTTTGGGATAAATAAATATGTGAGCTGAATAAATTAAATAAAAAGCTGTCTGAAAAGGAAACAAAAAGAAAACTGCACTTTTGAGTCAGAGGTAGAAGAGACACAAAGAGCTGACTTTGGGCTCACTAAGTTTCACAGGGTGCTGATTGTCTCCCAGGGTCTACCTAATGTTGGAACTGTGACTTTGGCTGCCGATTCGAGAGTTTAAGCTGTGCCTCCACCTACATTTATGTATATCTATACAGAAACACAGCCACCACCAAATGCCACCATTTCTATTGTCACCTCCTTCTGAGGAAAACGAACCTCACTAAGTGCTGTGCTGCTCTAACTTTCCACTGCTAGGAGAATGGGGCAAACATACCAGTGCCCAAGCATACGACACTTTTCTTGAGTAGACAGTGAGCATCTGTTTAAACTGGGCATGTTTCCTTTTAAAATGTGCAGCAGCAGAGGCCCGGTCCTTTGCTTTAATACAGACCTGGGTATCTTAGGTGTTGTTGTTTGTTGTTAGTCGCTAAGTCGCGTCTGACCCATTGCGACCCCATGGACAACATTCCTCCAGGACTTCCTGTCCTCCACCATCCCCCGGAGTCCACTTAAGCTCACGCCGACTGCTTCAGTGACTCCATCTAGCCACCTCATTCTCTGCTGTCCCCTTCTTCTTTTGCCTTCAATCGTTCCCAGCATTAGGCTCTTCTCCAGTGAGTCCTTTCTACTCATTAGGTGGCCAGAGCATTTGAGTTTCATCTTCAGCACCTGGCCTTCTAAAGAGCAGTCAGGGTTGATCTCCTCTAGGACTGTCTGGTTTGATCTCTTTGCAGTCCAAGGGACTCGCAGGAGTCTCCTCCAGCACCACAATTCAAAGGCCTCAGTCCTTCGGCACTCAGCCTTCCTTATGGTCCAACTTTCACAGCCATAGCATAGCCTTGACTATATGCACTTTTGTTGGCAGGGTGATGTCTCTGCTTTTTAATAGTATCTTAGGTACATGGCCCAAATTCAGACATCTGGGGATACCATTCAGACTACCTATGGTTCCCCAGAGATCACCCCCTTCCTGTGGTCTCATCACATTCCCCCAGTTTTCTTTGTTGTAAAACAACATCTCCTAATGACTAGTTATTTGCACTAAGAGCTTTAAGCTATAATAAAATGGCATTTTTTGTATTTTAAGCCCTACTCCCTTTGCCTTCGGCCTGGCCATTTGCCTTCAACTCCATCCACCACTGGAAGGTGACCCTGAGAGCTTCTTCAAATCTGAATTTGATCCACAGAGTGAAGAATGTTCTCCCCACCCCCGATTTAGTGAGAAATGCTCCAAATGTTATGCATATTCTGTTTCAATGCTTGATGACAGGATGAATTTTGTATTTGAATATCTGTACCTGAACACGAGAGGTAAACTAGCATTTACTGTGAATCTCCCAAGAGTAATCCCATGGGGGAACAACTCCATTATGCAATATCCTTTCTTGACTTGAGTGGATCACATCTGTGGATCACATCAGATGTGATGGCCAAAGCATTTTGCAAAATGCTTCTTTGTGAACTATGGATGTTGCTCACCTCAAGGATGCCCAAATTGTATGCTAATCTCCCAGTGAGCACAGTGTTTTCCTTGAAGACACCTCTTGACCTCATCTTCAGATGTGTCATCCATGTGGGAATATGTTAGGTACCCAAACTGATCTGTTTATAAACTCTGCAGTCTTCACACAAAGTCCACACCAAGCACGTTTTGGCAGCCATCTCACTTTTGGGAGCACATCTGAAATAATGCCCACAATGTAATGTGTGAAAAGCAAACAAAGGAACAATCATGCCAAGGTGAAGCACTTTCACATCTCATTGATTCCAAGGAGGGTGGTATTTATGTGTGTTCAGAATGAGACGTAGATGGACTTCACATTGGCTGGCTTGTGCCTCACATTTTGCAGCTTGCTTTGACAATTTGAAAATCATGCTCCAGATTACAAATATTATGCAGTACTTTTGCATTTACTTCTGTGTGTCTCTTGCCTTTTCAGACTTAAGAGAGAGGACACCTCCTACGTTTTTCATGCCATGAAACATTAATTTCCTTAAGAAAAATTCTGGGTGCTGTTTTGCATAAAGTGGGGAATGGGGGAGAGATTTCAGGTGAAAAGCTGTAGGTGCAAGCATTTGAAGAAGCATTTCCTTCTTCCATTGCTTCTCTTTTCCAAATCATGCTCTTTGTACATTGCCAGGTTTCCTTATAGGGAGAAATATAACTCTGGCTATAAGCTCCACAGGACATCCAATCTCTGCTTTGACAGAATGAAGAAAATACACAAAATTAGAAATTGATAGACCTTAAAGCCAAAGCAATAGAAAATGGTAGCTATGGGAAAGGGACCAAGGGGCCAATTTTTCACTGCACTGGAGCATTCAGAAAAGATCAATTCACAGCCTTATGGAAGTGTACTGAAAGGGTGTTTATGTGTGAGAGAGGATGCTGGACTTCTTTTACTTGTGCTGTTTTCCAGACCGGAACACATCCCTGGAAGCTATTAGGCATGGCGGAGAAAAATAAGACCACAATTTTGTGCCTAAATGTATGACAGTCTGTGACAAATAGCAGCTTCAGGGTGGTGGTGGTAGATGGAACTCCCAGCATGAAGAAATGTGTGAATTTTGGTAAATTCTTCTTAGAATCAAAGGAAAACAAATTATTCACTACTCCTAGAGTTCAGACTCATTAGGAAACCACAGTAAACTCCCCACTAAGGGTACCTGCATGATGCACATTTGGCAAATATATGTATTTTGCAAACATCTTTTACTTTCTTATGTGAAGCTACATCTTCAGTGTATGCTGAAAAACATACTGGCTGTTTAGGGTGGATGGGGAGCGGGGCAGGCATGAGAAAACACAATAGCTTCTTTTCCCTGTATGAGGCACTACTTGATTTACCTAATTATCCTCTTGATTCTTCCAAACTGTGGGGTGTAAGGTAGTGATGACTTTGAAGTAATCACTCCAGAAGATTTCAAAGCCACCCACCACCACACACCTTGATGGGCTGAGATGAGGCAAGAAGCCACATGCCAGAAGGGGAATGAGGGAAATCACATGGCATGCAGCTTTCACAGCATCTTCTCTCCGTACTCCATGATTATGTGAATCTGGCCAGTGTGTGAAATGGCCCTAAAGGACATGGTGGGCATCTTGCCCATGCAGGTGGGAGTATGAGACACAGGGAGCTTCCTAATGAAGAGGGTGAATGGATCTTTGAGCAGAAAAGCACACTGATCGTGTTAAGGGGAAGTCACGTTATGGCTTATTTGTTATTACTTTAAATACACTCTGTTGGCATTAAGCACAGCAAGAAGTCTAGTAAAACTGGAATGGTGACATTTAAAAATGAAGTCTCTCAAATAGGCTTTTAATCTCTTTCTAATAAGAAAGTTATCTGCTAAACACCAAGTTTAACAGTTATGTAATAAGTCCATATCTCTAACGGTGCTAATCATTGGTGGGATATGCCTTAATGCTGGGTGTTTAATTAACCTATAAAGCACTTTCTCTTTTGCTCAGTCTAAATTACTCTTGTAGCTTTACAACTATTTAAAGTATTTGAAAGAGTTGTTAGTCAAATATTTTCACCAACTCGTTGCATTGGGCATATGGGAAGAGAACAGGAATGATTGATCAAACTTTTCATACAGAGATCAAATAGGTACCAGGATGGTCTTTTCCGGGCTATCTTCTGTTCAAGTTTCTAGCACACTCCCTGAATTCATTGTAAGTCCAGACCAGCCTTTCCCACTCTTGAGCTCTCTGGATGTATTGGTCTGCAACTCCCATTACACCCTGGCTGGGAATGATAGGTGTTGCTGTGCAATCCAGTCAGAGGACACTGGGGTTAGGGAAAGCCTGCTCTAGAAAATCCTTAGCACACAATTAATATTGTGTAATTCAATATTCATGTTCAAACTTGATATACAGGATGGGAGAAACAGACTTGTAGCTCAACATGGCCTCTTCTGAATCCTAGCTTATGGCTCCAATGCGTTTGGAATTCTAGCTATTCATCCATCTATCATCTTTCACCATCAAAGCTGTGTCCTGCCTTCCTCCAAAGAGTTTGGGGTTCATCACAATACTCATTTGCTGGCTTCACCCAACACAAAATGCCGTGATGGTTTATCAACCAAGAATGGCTTGTCATTTATCTGAATCCAAAAAAGCGCTCGCGCTCGCTCTCTCTCTCTCTCTCTCTCTCTCTCTCTCTCTCTCTCTCTCTCTCTCTCATTTTCGCTCTCTCTCTCTCTCTCTCTCTCTCTCTCTCTCATTTTCGCTCTCTCTCTCTCTCTCTCCCCCTCCCTCCCTATCTACCCACCCAGCCACCCACCTGATTTATATCCCTTCTTTTTTACAAAATACTCAAAGTGGCTTACATAATCCTCTTCCTCCTGCTCTCAGGCTTATTTCCATAAGAGTCCCAGTCCTGCTCTCTTAACCACTATACCACACTGGCTGATCTGCAAGTCACTCTGGCTGGGTTCAGACATCCTAAGAAGTCACCCCTGGTTTATAAGCTAGCATGGTTTATTGTATTGTGTTGTGTGAGTCAATGTTTTTATTATTGCCTTATAATGTTAATATTAAAAACATTCTAGGGGGAGAAACAAAATTCCAGTGGATATAATTGTGTACAACCTATTCCCTTAGGCATCCGTTATGTATACACTTACCTGGGAGTAGGTGCAGCTGAATTCAATGGGACCCACTTTTCAGTTAAGCACTGCACTGCACTAATATTCTCTTTATTTTATGATTTTGCAACAGAACAGCTTTGTATTTTACAGAAAGATAAATTGATGGAAGTATGCCACATGGAAGCACATTGTCTTAAGCTACTCCAATGGATTTTTATTTCTTTGTTTGTTGATTGGCTTATTGTTTGTCCTTTCAAGAAAACATTCTGAAGGATGGATACACTATTTGTTTTCATCATGAGTTTCCTCTTCCCTTCATATCTTTTTTCCCCTTTGTGTTATAACTTTTAAATTGTAAGGTGGCAGGCATGGACTCTCATGTTTTATTGATTGTATGAAAGCCACTCTGGGAGTCTTTTTGGCTAAAGAGTGGGATAAAAAAAGCTTTAAATAAGTAAATAAGCAAGCAAGCAAGCAATAAGTACTGCAAACCGGTATGGTGGAAAGAGGAGCGCACAAACAGTTCTAAAAGGATTTAGGACATACTCTGCGGAGATGCCGAGATGTTGGGCTTTTTCTGTGAAATATGGATAGGACATCTTTTTGAAGACTGATCCTCTGCATAGCTAAGGGCACAACCTGGGCCCTTTAGGGAATAGTTGGAGTAGCATAAACCTTTTTGGTCTAAATATGTACAGGCTTGTTATGCTCTTGATGTTACATGTTGTCCAGTCATTTCTGACATAGGTTGATGCTGCGTCTGAATGTCCTTCAAAATGTCCCTCCTTCACAGCCCTGCTCGGCTCTTGTGAACTCAAGGCTGCGGCTTTCTCTATGGAACCGATCATCTCAAGTTTGGTTTCTTTTTCTTTTTCTCCCTTTGACTTCCCCTAGCATGACTGTCATCTGCAGTGAGTCTTGCCTTCTCATAAAGTGCCCAGAGTATGCTAGCCTCAGTTTTGTCATTTCTGCTTCTAGGGAAAGTTCTGGCTTGGTTTGATCTAGGACCCACTGATTTGTCTTTCGTTAGTCCAGAGTATTACGAGCAAAGCAAAAGCTCTCCTCCAGCACCAAGTCTCAATGCATCTATTTTCCTCCTGTCAAATCTCTTCACTGCCCCGCTTTCACAACCATAATCATGACTGGGGATACGATGCCATATCCTTTTAGTTGATGAGCTTTTCCAGTTCCTTCATTTGCAGCCCTTCTCAGTCTTCTTTGACTTTCTTGGCTGCTGGACATCTTTGGGAGGGTGGGGGCTTTGGACAACTGCAGGTTTTACTTCAGTTGTGAAGCCCACAACTTGCATTTCTCATACTCTCCTTGTTTTGCATGCTTTACCATTGCTTCTACATGTGCACACACAATGTGGAGAGAGAAAGAGCATGCAATAAACAACAGTTTGCCTGATTAAAAAAAAAAAATACTCTGAGCATGTTCAGTGTTCTATTTTAAGCTTACTCAGTATGGCACCATCATGGCTGCAACAATAAAACAGACTTTCTGCTGCTGCGCCAACACCCTCATCACCCCGCACTCTTGGGAGGTCAATTTTCTCCCTCCTCCCCGCCGATGCTGTAAGGCCCTGGACTTTAGACTCCGAGGATGAGCCCCAGCTGCTCGACTGATAGCAATGCCTACAACTTTGCCCAGGGTCCACTTGGAAAGACAAATAGCCAAGCCGCATGGCTTTCCCCTGCTGGGTGCATCACCACCGAACAGGTCAGAACTGGGCAGGCTATGAAGAGAATGCTCCTGGTGCAACACAGGAAGAAGAAGAGGAGACTCAGAGGGGATCTGTTGGCGACATACAGGTGTGTGAGGGGATGTCACACGGAGGTGGGTAGGGACCTGTTCTCCCCTGCAGAGGAAGGCAGGACGCTCTCCAACGGAGCAAAGCTCAGGGAACCCAGGTTCAATTTAGATGCCAGGAAGCACTTCCTGACAGTCAGGACCCCGAGGGTGTGGAATGGGCTTCCACGAGAGGTTGTTGAGGCCCCATCGGTGCGGGTGTTCAAGGATAGGCTGGACGTCCACATGGTGGGCATGTCGTGAGCGGAGCCGGCTGGTGCTGGAGGTCAGACTAGATGGCCCAGGAGACCCCTTCTGACTCGCTCTGTTTCTCTGTTTCTATGCGGTCTTGGTCCAAGGTGGACTAGGGAGAAAGAGAGTGCAGAACACATGGATGTGGGAGAAGTGGCATCATCGAGGAGGAGGGGGCAAGGAGAAAAGGAGCCGGTCAGGAGCCAGTCAGGTGCACGGAGCCGTGCTGCACTGGGTACTCCTCTGGGGTGGGGCCCTGGAGACCGGGCCCTTTTTTTGAGCCTTTTGGGTTACCCTGTCGTATGTGAGCACAGTCTACACGGGACTGTGCTGCTGTGTTGCTTTTACTGTACTGATGGGTAACTGAGCTTTTTCTGTGGGGGGATTATAGCTATATCTTATTATTATTGATATTATTCTCTGTATTACATATTGCATTATGCATTATATTATTGTATTAAGGTCTGTTTTGCTTTTGTATTGCTTACAGTTACATATTGTATTGCTTGATTGTATTGTTCTAATGTATCACTGTATTTTTATGGATTTTTTTTGTTCTATTGCAAGTTGCCCAGAGAGCCCTATGGGCTATGGGGCAGCATGCAAATGTAATGGATGATTGAATGAACGTGTCGGAGGCAGACTGAGCAATTGCAGCGGTGCAGGTGCAGGAAGGAGGCTGCTGTGAAGAGTTTTAACATTTCCTGAGTGTCGAGGTGAATCAAGCAAGACAGGCCTGGGATGCTGTAGAGACTCATAATGAAAACTGGTCATAGAGATTATGCCGTGCGATAGAAGACTTGCCACACTTGGACATTATCATAGAAATGAAAAAGATCCACTATCGCCTCCTTCAAACACCGCCGGGTGCCCTTCAGTTCAGTGCAGCAGCTCGCTGAAGCCGCCTCCACCTCAAATAGCGTCTGCGTCCGCTGCACAATTAGGCCTGACAGGTGGCCCTTCCCAGCACCGCACGGGCTGACAGCTGCTGCAGAGCTGGCCTGGCAGGAGGAGGGAAAGGTTCGGTGCTGGGAAGGGAGAGCCGATTCTTAGGTCTCTGGCGACGGGCATCTGCTCTGTGTTCGGGGCTCCGTCCTCCAGGGTGCTAGGTAAGTGCTCGCCAGGAGTGGAGTCCCTCCCCCTTGCCGCCCCGGGGAGCGTCTTGTCACACTCAGGGGCAAGGGCGACTGTCAGGCAGCCTTTTCTGCATCTCCTCATGATCCGTTTTGGCAGGTCCGTGTGCAATGGAGAGCACTCGACCTCGTGCTGAATTCTAGCCTGTCACAAAATATTCTCGCCTTTCACAGCATGAACCTGCCTGCAGGAGAGGGGAGGGGAGGGGAGGGGAGCCACTCCTGGCGAGCACTTACCTAGCACCCTGGAGGAC